>NC_141220.1:13835000-13920000 GCF_054856515.1 Filicampus tigris
CCCTCTCTGTTAATGAAAGAAAACCCCACAGTGGCCACAGAAATGACTTGAATCTGACAAAAGTAATACATAAAAATGTAATGAAAATTAGCCATTGAAAATCAGTCATTGCCTTTGCATTGTGGTTCACCAGAATTCATTTAAAAGGGAAAACACATGAAACAGGCCAGGACAAAAATGATGGTACCCCTAATATTTTGCTGCACAACCCTTTGAGGCAATCACTGTAATCAAGTGATTTTTGTAACTTTTTTTGTATGTACCAGTCATTTTGTCCATGTGCGTAAATGTATGATTATCTCGTATTATTACATATACACAACAAATTGATGGATAACTGGATTTGAAAATCAAAAGTCAGGAAGACAAATGTTCAACTCAATTTATTTTATAAGTGTGATTGATAACTAAAGAAGTCGGAGCACATAATTTTCCTTTGCGAGCCATATAAAACGATGTGGCAGACCAGCTCTGGCCCTCGGGTCTGGGGTTTGACACCTGCATGTGTTGTATTGCATTCAATGTAACTAAATAAAATCTTTTTAGGATGTTGTGGCATTTGTACAGTGTCCCGTTGCTTTTATACTTGATGTGCGGATTTGTTGATGAGACATGTACCTTAATTTAGATTTACTGTGTTATAACTGGGCTACTCAATGTTGAATAAGTTTTTCAAAAAGCAGGGCTGTAAAATCAAAAAGAGATCTAAGTCTTGTAATATTCAAGAGAAAATAAGCGCATTTCTAACTGAAACGGTCAACTTATTGTTTTTATCTGACATTAGAAAAGTAGTGAATCAGATTGTTATCAGATTTGTTGTCTGGAATGGTTCTTCCATTCAACCATCCATTATCCTAACCGCTTATCCCCACAAGGGTCGCGGGCGTGCTGGAGCCTATCCCAGCTGTCATCGGGCAGTAGGCGGGGTACACCCTGAACTGGTCGCTAGCCAATCGCAGGGCACATATAGACAAACAAACGTGCACGCTCACGATCACAATATTTTCCCAGGAACACCTCAGGGGGGCAGCAGGTTCACGTCCACTCTTGTATTTCGTCATTTAATAAGTAACATAATTATAGAAACAACAGTTCTAAGGTAGTGGAATCGAAAACATTTAACTCCGAGTTTAAATATGACCAGATATCCGCACTTAATTTCTTTTATTTAGTATCCGTTGGGGGAAACTGTCCCGCAACATCTATGATAAAACTGATTTTCCATAGACATTCCTGTGTTTCTTTTCAAAATAATTCAACATTTATTTTGTTGTCGTTCGCCATTTTAATTCCAAGGGTCTTTAACTATATTAGTCCAAATATATGAAAATTGCATATCTTATGTTAAAAACAAATTGGGAATTGCGTCCCTTTTATCTACATTCCAAAATGGCTTGCGTCTTGGCTTTATTTTCAAATGTCTCAACCGGAATGGGTGTGTCAAAATTGGTTAGCTTTGCCAAAGGAAAATCTTTGCCCGAGTACTTAAGTAACCCGGAACTTTAAATTAAACCAAGTATCCAAGAAATCACACCTTGTAGTTTTGAACCTATTTAGTCGGAAGTGAAGGCAGTTGTCTTTTGAGTAGTGACTTTTTCAAGCTTGGGTTTGCGCCTTCTGCGTGGATAACAGACCGCTGCAAATGTCCCTCGCTCCGAGGGCAACGGTTCCTACGGGAGAGAAAACCTCGAATTACATTTTCTAATCAGGTAGGACGCATTATCCTCTTTTTCATATATTCCTTCCAGCAAAGCTATGCTCAGAGTCATTTTATACGCGCATGACTCACGTAGGACTCTCTAGTGACGTTCTTTTCGTTTTACGTCTTAAAAAAAAAACTAGTTAACGACATACGTAAAGAAACTTGACTTGACTGAGGTGGACTGTTCTATTTGGGAAATAACTTATAACACAGTTTTTGGTTAAATGTTTAGAGTCCGTGTAGTTGTATTAGCAATTTACTCCACACTAGGGCTTTAATTTTTTTTCAAGTGTTTTTTTTTTTTTTTTTTGCGTGTGCGTGTGCGTTGGTAGCCTGTCAGATTAATGTTGGGCAGCTGAGAGCCCCCGTCCTCTCGCTACAAAGTACACACACACATACACCGGAGGCGCTAGGTTGGGGGCGTTGAGGCACACTTTTCCACGAGCAAACAAAAAAACAAAAGGTCTACAAAGAATTACTTGCGGCTTTTATGTGTAACAAAGCCAACTGGCCGTGGAAGAAAACACTCACTGACAGATGCTGAACATGTCATTTTAGATTTAATGGCCCCCAGAGTAGGTTGCTCGGGTTGCTCCTAGGGTTTTGTCTACTGATGTTGCTACAATTTGCCACAGGACCTGTATAATCCCTTGATGACCTAAATATTTCCCTTGAGATTATAACACTTTAAAAATATTTAAACATTACATGGGTGAAGTGGCCAAAGTATTTAATAAATCCACAAACTTTGGTTACAGTACATTGTAATATTGACAATAGCTCAGAATTATTATGTTTATTTTTTTTTTGTGGGCATTTTTCTTTTTAATGCCAAATGCTGCTATCTATACGTTGTTTTATCAGCACTCTTACGTGACCGAAATTAAAGATGTCACACATCTGGCGAGTCAGAAAATCCAACGTTCACTAAACTAGTTTTGATTTGCAGTCGTGCATTAGCCTAAGTTTATCCTGGGCCTTTCTTGCAATGAAGGCTGGCTTTTGAATGAGCGTGTAAGGACAGGCAAGCCAAGTATGCTTTGTCATCGGATGGAGGAACATTTTATTCAGCTCTGGGAACATTTACTCTTTTGCAGGAACATCCATTTATTTTGTTCAAGACTGTGCGAAGGCGGAGCCTTAGGTTGAAAGCCAGACTACACCATGGACTGGTTGCCAGTCTGTCACAGGGCACATTCATTACATTAATTCTACAGGAATATATATTCTGCCTCAGGAACAATTATTCTTATGCAGGAGCATTGCTTTTGGTCCCAGGACATTCACTGTGCTGGAGGAACATTATTATCTATTGAAGTAACATATTTTGCTGTTGAAGTTTGCAGTCGGAATCGCTGGTGGAAGCCCGTTTAAAATGAGACGGACTGGCCTATAGGCGGTAGGGCTGCACGATGTTGAAAAAAATGACATTGCGATTTTTGGGGGGGTTGCGATATATTGCAATATATATTGCGATGTTAAAAATAGAATTCTCACCAGATGACTTGAATAGATTTGTTTGGGAATAATTTGGTTAACTCACCGTGACATCATTGTATTCATATAATATCGTTTAATCCAGACTAAGGGGGTTCAATCTGTGAATGATGATTGCTGTATATAAAAGGGATCACAGAGGTCATGTCTCTGTAACATAATAGATTATTTAACATTGTATTTCACACTTCAATGTAAACAGCAGCAATATATTAAACATATTTTAAACAAAGCAGCAGCATAGTTAAAAACACCTTTAAACTAAACTATAGAATATTAAAAAATTAAAAAGCACATGTACTAGCGCCTGAGTTGTTTACAAAAATATGACATTAAGATAAAAAAAAAATTGTGAAACTGCAGCAAAGTTGTAAGCAAATTGGAACAAAAATATTAAAACTTAAAGAGCAGGTGCATTAGTCCCCTGAGCTGTTCACAAAAATATAATAATAACTAAAACTGTCTGTAAAACATTGCGTCCGTGATTTGTCGGTGCTGTTTGGACTTGGAGTTATGCTGGCGAAGGCGTCTGTACCGGTAATTGTTTTTCTGAGTCAATGAAGTTTCACCTCAGGTCCCACTTCTTAGTTTGAACTGCTCATACAGGGGCTTGCGACGGCGATTGCAGCAACAACGGCGAGGCACTGTTGACAAAGGGTGTTTTGTTGTTCTGAATCTTCCTTTTTATAGCCGAAATAATTTCATATTTTGGATGTTGACTTTCTTTTGGGGACGAAGTCCACTGCCGCTTTTGCCGCTGTCGTCTGCTTCATGAGTGTTTTCACGACAGACAGCAGCAGTCGCTATGAGAGTGGAGGGGGAGGGGCCGGTGACTGATTGGCAGGAAGGACGGGGTGAGTGAGACAGGCTGTGTATCACGGAGTCACTTGCTGTTTTTTGAAGCAAAACAAAAGCAAAAGTCTGCGTGTTCTAAGAAAAAAAACCTGTGAGGACTTAAAAAAAAAAAAAAAGTTAAAACATCGCATGTCCTACGATGTGACTATCGCGCATGCCTACATCGCAATCGGGATGTTCAAAAGACACACCCCGAAAAAAAAAGCGAATGACGGACGACGGAAGGGTACCCATGCTGCAGACGTATGACGAATGTCGGACAATTGTTAGTAAAATGCCCAGCTCTGGTTTTTAATGCGTTGATAAAAGTGAGCTATGACTACAGCCACCCTCAAAAAATAATCTTTCAAATCCTCAAATTTGTCCAGCAATATTCAGTTTTGATCAATTTGTACACTTGATTCAAGTGAATCTAGGAAAGTTTAAACATTAACTTTCCCATTGTGTTTCCCAAATTGTATGTCTGTTCTGATGAACCCTGCCACATGTAACCTCTCCATCAACTAATTTTATGAAAACTGTGTCTGAATATAGTTGTAGAGATGCACCACTTTCACCCAGTCTCAGTTTGCATTGATTCTGACAAGCGGAATCCAACCCTAAACCGAAGCGTTTTTTTGTTTGTTTGTTTTGTTTTTTAACTAGAAACGTGACTGAATTTTCCAAAAATGGAAATCTGTCAAAAATTTGAAAATCGGATAAAGTGTTCCGCAGAAATTTAGATTTTTGTGTGGGGAAAAAATTGCCTCTTTTGAAGGATGTTTTTGTGTGATATTGCCTTCAGAAAATCTGCTAAAAAAAAAAACTTGAAATTATTGGTTCTCAACGTTCTACTCAGACAATCCCGTCTCCGATTGGCTGACAAGTTTCACTTAAAAATATCCAGCAATTTCTTGGGCAGGCCAAAATTCTGAGCCATGATTAGCATCAACTTTACTAGCGCAGATGGAAGCTTAATGGTGAGAAAAGCAGTGTGGGCTGTAGAATAGGTCATGTACGTAAGCAGCCAATATTTTTTTGTGAATTTTTTTTTACATGGGATCTTAGAGGCATTTGAAGTACTCATTTCATGTTTTTCAGAAAACTCTATCAAGATGGCGGCAAACTGTCACATTGCTACTTTAACAGAGTACCGTGTCTGCATATGTCACCAGAGTTCTCCCCTATAAACTTCGACCGACCTGGTGTGCCACAGGTCCCACTTTTCCGCTTTTTGAAATGGATCTTATTCATAAATCGCTCCAGAATAGTTTCACGTTATTATCAAATCTCTTCCGGGTTAAGTCAATGAGAATGATTCAAAACAAACATGCTGCACTTGATTAAAATAAGGCAAAGCTGCCTAATGAAGAAGTTGCCTCAGGATGAGTGAAGTGAAAACAGCCAAGATGCCGGGGTTTGTTCTGACAGGCGCTGCAATAAACTGAGGGGAAGCTTTATTTTCCAGAGGGGAGTCGTGGTATGTGAACTATCCCAGAGATCGTGCGCAGGGCGGAGTCCATTCATCACTCTGAACACAAGCAGGCACAAGTTTGAACTCCTCTGTGTCGTCATGACCTCATGAGCACGTAGAAGAATTTGGATTGGCCTCTCTATCTATGTGCTGAGAGTGAAGGATAACGGAGTAGGAGGGGGAGAGTCAGCGCAAACAACTGCTTCTTCTGTCCCCTCAGGGAGTGCTGTCTGAAGGTTGAGGAGGAAGTGTGTAACATTAGTGTGAGTGTGTGACTAAGTCCACACAGCGTATTCACAAAGAGTTGACGCTTGGTTACTTTTGTGCTGTGCACCATAAATGCATGATGAAAGAGGAACATACTACTGCTTTGTACCGAAAAGGATAGTTGCATGGAGCACTATGAGTCATTTGAGAAGTAACGGGCCTTCTTCTTTAAGAGAAACTAGCTGAACATGGTTGCTTTCAGTTTAGCTCGTTTGGCCTTGAACTTTTTTTCCAACACAAGGGTCCAGCATTAATGGTGGCCCTGGGCTAGTATGGCTCCTTACTATGCCACCGCGTACCTCATTGACGCTGGCTTGATACAAATTTTATAAATAAATGTCATATTATCAACATGTTTCTTGATTGATTTATTTTAATTTTATCCCCCTTCACCCAAATATTTTGAGTTGTAGCCACTTAAGTTAATCAAGCGGTTTTACCAACCTGTGGACATTTTTTGTGCGTGTCAGATTAACAATGATCAATCATTTACCAGAATAGGGATGCACCACTACATTTATAATGCAAATGGTTTTCTCTGTGAAGGCTGCTGCAGCAACCCACTCTAAGTCAAATCTATGCGTGAAACCACATTAAAGTTTAACTGGAGTGTCATGTTTTCATTGATTTGGAAATCTACTTAAGTAACTCGCTTAAAATATCACAGTTGTGATATTTTCTTCTAATGTGTCATTCTGTAAATAAAACGATCACTACATTATTGTATATTATAATAGCCATATTTTTACTTTAACATTTTTTTAATTAAAAGTAATTAAGCTGTCAATATTAGGTCACTCAAAACTACTAATCTACAGGCTTCCCGAAAAGTTGATTCGTATGAAAGTTATATATTGATCTGTGTGTATAAGCAGAGGTTTATTAGTTGATTATATTTACGGTAAGTATTCTGACAATATTACATCATTTGGTGCTTAAAGAGGGAGTCAACTACTTCCACTACCATTTCTTACATCTTCATCTATTGCATCTTATTTTGCGGGTTATTTTGCTATTTCTCCTCCTTCTAAGTCAGACCAGTCAAGAATTGTCTTTTTTTTTTTCTTTTTTTTTTTTTTTTGCAAAAAATGAGACCATGAAGATTAGGGTCGAGTGTAGCATTCTTAGTGACACAATGCCGCAACTAGGAATCATCTTAATGCTTACTCTTACTGTACACCATGTAACAGTCTTTGGAAAACTCACACACTTAGAAATCAGAAATTATGAAGTTAGTTCCTCTCTTGAACAGCTTCCATTCTTCTGTGTCAAAGCCAAAGAGGTCACTGATGTTGAGTGTGGGCCTGATTCATGACCTCTGTTCTAGTTCATCTCAAACGTGATTGATGGGTTTGAAGTCAGCGTTAATAAAAATGTTCCACATCAAACTTGTCCAAACATGCCTTTATGGACCTTGTTTAGTGTACTGGGCTACACTGGGGGCCTTCACAAAACTGTCTGTTACATAGATTGTACAAACTCTTTGGTAAGATGAAAAATTAAGACTCAGGACCACTGAAGGCTGTAACAATGCTTTAGTTCATTTGTAGAGCTGTGCGATATAAAACTATACTTAATATCGTAGTGCGATTATAAAAAATGTCTACCGCACAATAAGCAAGGCAAGTTTATTTGTATGGCACATTTCATGTACAAGACAATTTAAAGTGCTTAAATCCATCCATTCTTTAGATAAAACTATCGCAGTACAGAAAGGGAAACCGAATATTAAGACATTGCAAAAATCATAATAAAAAAGAATCTAAAATAATTTGATTAATGCATGTATTTTGGTCCACGACCATTTAGAGATTTATAAAGGGGTTTGTCCTTTGTGCTAAAAAAAAAAGTTACATACTGTATCCCACAATCCCATGTGTTCCCCGACCATAGCGGTAGGGTGCGTCGTCTTTTCATAACAAACACTAGTACATTGTTAAGTGTAAATATCTAGATTCGTTTTTGCAACCAGAGGTTTTTAGTGGACTTTGACAATCTGTAGCGATGGAGAACTACATATGGACTTTAGACAGGCGGCGAATGTGCGGTATTTTGCGTTTGATTGGAAATTTGGATCCTTATAAACTTCCAACAGCAGCTGTTTTGGGACCGTCAGTTAAAAAACTGTTAACAAGGATAACAGCGCACAATTGTATTCATTTTGAAACAGTTTGCACCACTTTACACAAAAAAATATACATTTTTTAATATTATTTGTACACCTCCTCCTGCTTTTCGTCCCCAAACTGCTCCTCGTCTTTGCTTTTCGGTTTTGTGACTGTCCGGGGGACAACCGAAAATCACGTATTCCGGCACGTAGTCCATCAATCTTTCCAAGTTACCATCATTCGTCAGTCAGCCAGCAATAACGACACCAGGATCCAGGACATGTATGAAAATACACTCACTGTTTATGATATTATGATTTTAGAATATTAACCCTAATTAACATTTTGTTAAACATGATTATACTAGGGTCCATTAAATTGGCAAATTATTAAAAACAGTTCTCAGTAATGTGCAATACAGTTCTGTGTCACTTTACTACAACCACAATAGTAGACGCCCGTGATACAACTTGAGTAAGAGTCTCTTAGCTTGTGCAAGTGTACCTCCCTGCACTTTGTTTCATTCTACTTTTTGTAACAGCCAGCGTGGTGGAGTCCAGAGGTGCCAAAATGCCACAGCAAAAGGACATTGTGAAGATAGCCATCCAGATGCCAGGGGCATACCCCCAGCTCATACGACTGGACCAGGTAATACACACACTCTACAGAAATGATTGAATTGATTATTTATAATAAACAGTCCAAGTTGTATTTAATATTCAGCTGATAGTGTTTTTTTTAAATAGAGAATTAATATGTGCAAGTTAAGACAATTGTCAGGGCTCTAATGTACTTGGGGGTGGGCATTATAGGATTTTGGCAACTGTGCTTAGTTGAGTATGTCAGATTTAGGGTATTATCTCATCATTAACATCGTTTTATTGGTGCATTGATAAGTGTTCATTTGCATTATGGGTGTTCATTATTTTCAATACGTGATCAGGACACGATCAGTCAAAGTGGCATCTCTCCCTCCGTACTGTATGTGACTGGTCGACGCATGGTCGCTGCCACTAATAACAGAGTAGCCACGGGGCGTACCACACACTCTGACAACGTTTTGACTGCTTGACCGCAGGGTTGACCACTAATAGTAGGATAGCTGAGTGTCAGACATGGTAGAAGTCTGACTTGTATTTACATGCACACAAGTCACCAAGGGCTTAATTGTTCACAATGCACAAGACAAAGCTGATCTACTGTATGAACAGCATGTTGCTACTCTGAATATATATATATGTATATATATACATATATTTTTTTTAATGGTAGTTAGTATATGTTGTACGTGATATCCAGTACAGTATGTGACTATGTGCCATTTTCTCATTTGTGAGCAGAAGAAGCCTCTATCTGCTGTTATAAAGGAGGTCTGTGATGGGTAAGTCTGGCCATGAACCATCTCTTTTCATATATTTTGCCATCATTTTGAGAAAATTCTATTTATAAGTTATTGTGTGTGTGATCCGCATGTGTAGCTGGAATCTCCCAGGTCATGAAAACTATGCGCTTCAGTATGCCGATGGAGTGCAGACATACATCACAGAATCGGTGAGTGAGTAGTGAAATAAATTTATATTCATTTACATGATGGACTCTCTCACTTCTTCGGCAGTCATTAGGTTTGAGATAAGAAACATGATGTTAAAGGCTACTGCATCCTAACTTTGTTTGTGATTGTGTTTCGACAATACTGCTAAAATTAAGTGCTTTCCATATCAGAAGACAGAGACAAGAAGGAAAAAAAACTAAAAATACACTCCGATCCACTCCTACCACTGTAACACACGCACACACATTTTAGGTTTTTTTGACACAAATATCCACACCACACGATACGGCACATCTTGCAAAAAAAATACAATAAAAATACAAAACTCATTTTGCTGTTTTTCTTTTACCCACAAAAATGAGGCCTGCTTCATGAGCATGAAATGAACTGATATGGGGAGATATTACAATCATTTATTAGGTTTTTGGAAATGTTTGTGCTCCTGACTAGAAATGTTTTGGAGGAAGTGTCTTTTGTTTCAGCTAACTTCCATGAATGTGTGCTTGGCAAAGTATATTGTGGAATAAATTGACTGGTCCCATCAAACACGTTTGAGGTGAACTACATCAGAGATTATGACCAAAGTTCTCCTGGATAAATGGACAAAACAAAACAAAACAAAACAAAACACACACACACATTTGCGCTCCAACACTCCAAATCTTGAGGAAAGCACTTCCTGTAATGTAGTTCCTGGTCAAATGTCTGAATATTTTTGGCCATTCGGTCACAACAGTTTGGCGCTCCTTCATCGAGGTGAGTCAACAGCGACAACATTCTTTGCCTAAAGCAAAGGGCGAGGGCCTTTTTGTTGAAGTCACTTATGGTTATCTTGTAGTCAAAGTGTGCTTTAGCGTTTCACAAAAGTGTTTGTTTGTGTGTGTGTGTGTGGTTTTTTTTAGAACCGCCTGGACATTAAGAATGGCTGCATTCTGCGTCTAACCAAGGCCCCGGTAAGTCTGCATCCACCAGCCTCTTAAGTCACGCTTCTCTTTCAGGTCCCACATTCTTTGGCTCGCTGTCTGCAACCTCTCTATTACAACTCCACACATTGCGGATGCGAGCCTGGAAATTGTGGCACATGTTGTGAGAACATTTTCATTCAGTGAGTTTTTTTTTTCTTTTTCTTTTTTAATTCTGGAATGTAGGGTCGCTGTGCGGAGGACTTGTTTAAGGGCATCCAAAGCATGGACCTGGGAGTGCGCTGCGATTCGTTGAAACAACTCGCCAGTGTTTCCACGGACGTGACCTTCGCGCAGGAGTTCATCAGCCGAGATGGACATGTCTTACTGGTCAAGATAGTGGAAGACTCAAGCGAGTTAGTTTTCTGTATTGTGTGCACATGCGCATTTTCCCATACTGGACTAGTGAACTGCTTTTCATACAGCTAAAATGCTTATTATAAATGTTTGATATGAGGCAACATGATTTACCCGTGGTTAGGAGATGTGACTCACGGTTCTGAGATTCTGGATTAGTTCTCTTCTCAGGCCCTCCTGCGTGGAATTAGCATGTACTCCCTCTTCCCAGGCTTTCCACGTTGCAAAAACGGGCTTCACAGGTTCAGTGTTGTTAGGTTAAGACTCAAAATTGTTCATAGATACTAATGGTTGTTTGTCTATGTGATTGGCTGATGACCAATGGCTGGATTGAAGAACATGGATGGGTATTGGATGATTGAATTCATCCCAAGGCTTTGTGGATGTGGCTAAATTGAGGGCTGTCAAATTCTTCCACACTAAACTCTCTAACATGGAACAGGAACAGGGAAAGGTTCTTCCCCAAACACATTTGGATGCATAGAATTGTCCACAATTCCATGCATCCATTTTGTATAGCACTTCTTCTTGCTCTGGTCATGTGACAGGCGTGCTAGCCACTCGATCCACTGTGCTGCCTTGTCCATAATTGATAGGCACATTATTGTTCTCTTAAGATGTGTGTCCATTGATTTTTCTGTGTGTATGTCTGTCTTTGTTTACATATATTCCTTTCATTGTATGCATGATTCAGAAGTGCTCTGATCATGACCCACACACTGACCGCCTTCATGGAGCTGATGGATCACGGCATAGTGTCCTGGGAGAACCTTTCGTCAATCTTCATTGAGAAGGTGCCGCCATTTGCTTTATATATGCTTTCCATTTAGTCCTGTTTGTCGTTGTAACTATCTTGGCCATGTTCACTCTCCAATTCAGATCGCCTGCTTCGTCAACTCCAAGGTGGCCGACGCATCGATCCAGCAGGTGTGTTTGGACATCCTGGAGAGCATGGTCCTTAGCAGCCACAGCCTCTTCATGCAGGTCAAACAAGTGGTGACCATGGAGAGGCTCATCGCTCACCTCCAGATGTGAGTAACCATCGACTGACTGACTCTTGCACTCCGGAACTGTATGTGAGGCCAAACTTTTTTCTGGTTATAAATGTGCAACGTCACTTTGTGTGTTTCTTCTACCAGGACTAATCAGCAGATTCAGACCAAAGCTATGGCTCTACTTATGGCTCTGTTGCAGACAGCTGGGGACGCCGACAGACAGGTGCTGAGTTGGTTCTTCTCTTAAAGTTTGACAGTGTTATGTGCCGAACCGCTATTGAGAGTTACAATCTCGCAAGCACTGTATTGAGCAGGCAGCAGATCTTATTGTGACGGGTCATTTTACACTTCCTGTAAACAGGCAAGTCATTCACTGCCTCTGCTGGGAGTCTGCGTCTGTGTCTCTTGTGCAGTAACACTTTGCTCATTCAACTGCCTGTCTCCTATTCTCTCCCACTTGCTTTGTTACACATGCACCCACACCCACGGACACACACACCTCCCTCACAATCCACCCTTCATATTCCAGCAAGGGATGATTTCGTCACAGAGGGCATAATTTGATCATGTCCCGCACTTTTTTGTTATGTTACAATCTCAGTATCGCCACCCAGTGTTAGAAACCTATTAGTACAACCATGGAAAATGTTTTCTTTTTGTACTTTTTTTTCTCCCCAGGAAATGTTTGCATACCTGAATAAGAAGAATCTCCGTCAGTACATTTACAAGGTAAATTTTGATCTTGTAAAGGAGCACCATGGCCATACTGAAGAAGACAATCGACATTAGACTTTGATAATAAAGTCATAATCTGGCAAAATTTAAATTTGATTTTTTTCTTCCGTTAACAGCCTCCTCTCCAGAATGGCGGCAAACATTTATACAATTATTCCAAAGTCCCCAAACTGATAATGTTTTGTAAATATTTCATGACATATTTTAAACCTATACAGGGGGGTCTTGGTCCTTAATGTTAGTCCAGATCTTCTGCGTTTTTATGTTATGAATGGTGCACACTAGTTATACAATATCGAATACATCGTCCCAAGAGAGTGCGCTCAGTTGCTCACATCTTACTGTTTTTCATTTGACCTTTGTATTTGTATTTATGACCTGCAATTAATTATGGTATGGTAATTAGAATAATTATGACTTTACTAATGTGTTAGCGTAGGTTGGTGATTCAACGTACAAATTTGTTCCTGTCATAGCCCTAAGAAAAGAATTTCGTTGTAGAGGAACTGCTCTAGTAAAGAACCACTGGATGGTCCACGTTGCTTATCTTTATCCAACCAATGTCACCCCTTTCTTTCATAAAAGAATATGGCTTAATTCGTGTACCATATCAAAATTTTCTGTAACAAAAAATAACTTTATTTTCGTAACATTATTTCTCAAATATTGGACTGGAAAGATTACAATTTATTCTCGAAGCATGTAAATAAGAGGCCCCTATGTGTGTACTGTTTACTTATTTATATGTTATCTATGTGTATATCTGATAATGTTTTTCTTCTGGGTGGCACAAATGCTCTTGATGATCATATTGTGCGTGTGTATCTACAGTATAGGATATGTCATCAGATAAGATCCAAATTCTTGTGTCACTGCTACTTTATGAAAAAATGAGATGATGGTGAAAATGTCTTGTTGTTCCAGAATATCATCCACAGTTCAGGTTCAGTCCAGGATGAGATGGCCCACTACCTCTATGTCCTACAGTCAGTGACTTTGAATCATCTGGAGCCGCGAATGAGGACGCCACTGGACTGTTACAGCCAGGCGAGTCGCATGGACACCATGTACAGATAGGACAGAAAGTAGCAATCAGTTTTAAATTTGGATTTGATCCAACATCAGGATGAATTTGGCTGAAGTGGAGACTTTTCGTCTTTAAGAAGTGTCACAAAAAATATGTACCAATTAGGAATCAAAGCCCTTCTCTGCAGAGACTCTAACATATTTGTCGTTGTAAATATAACCATAAAATATTTTTCATGTCCTTGTCCAATCATCTGGATTTAACTGTCCTTTTACACTTACTGCAACTTTTGATTGTGTGTGGCTTAAAAAAAATTGTTGAAAAGTTGAAAGTTATGTGGTGATTGGATTGTGATTGTTTAAGGACCATGAATTTAAACATCTGTCATTGCAACACATCACTCATTTGTCTGATATAGTCCAATAATCGATGTAAGCATGCACTTTGCTCAAAATCAGTTGTCTGTTGAAATGGAACGTATTGCATTATGTGTTTGAGGTTGCATTGAAGACCACTCAAGAAGTGTGCATGTAGTAAACATGCAGGTGCGATTTGTTATTTAGGAGCAGAGAGACATCCTTCACGGTCTGCGGCAGGCGGCCTTCGAAACAGAGAGCGAGAACAGTCTGAGTCACGAGAGACGACGTTCTCTCTGCGCCAAAGAGTTCAAGAAGTTGGGCTTCTCTGTAAGTGTCAGTCAGCCCTGAGATATGGAAATGCTCGTCTTCCAGTCATTCCAATATTTTCTATGTACTACATCTCCAGAACAATAGTAATCCTGGTCAGGACTTGGTGAGAACGCCACCTGGTCTTTTAGCTTTGGACACCATGTTTTATTTTGCTGCACGCAATCCTGATGCTTACAGCAGGGTGAGTACGATTTGGTTTCCCATCACATATTGCTATAAAAGGAAATATCTACCTGTCTAAATCAATTAATCAGGCTTTGAATCGACCACCCGAATTATTTATTTTTTCATCTTGGGTAACATATTTTGCATTTTGCGCAGTCATGCTGTAATCAATTTGCGCGTGCAAAAACAAACACACACACGATTGCTCACGCAAACAGCTGATCTACTAACTCGACTTTTCAACGTCAAAATGACATCAGAAGTTTTTTTTTTTTTTTTCAAAGAGGATGACAGAGCTCATCCAGGCAATACTGCTGTATGCTGCTATGTTCAGGACCAACTAGGTTAGACTTTCAACAAGTTTCCCATGTTGTTACCATGTATTTTCATGCCAACCAGAAATGAAAACGCCACCTTTACACCAAAACATGGAAGTGTTGCGTGCATAGAGTCCATTCCATCACTTCAAACTTCATTTCGTGTTTATGGTGCTACCCTAAATTATCCATGGTGAGAAGCATCAGAGCTACTTAAAGTGGTCATGTGAGACAGTACCTTGCTCAAGGGCACCCTGACAGTAGCCAGGTTGCAGACTAGCTTCCCTCCAACAACTAGCTGCAAATTTCCCTCCAACCACTAGCTGCAAATTTTCATGAGCTGGACTTTGGACACTTCTGTTCTAGGTGAATGATAAAATCCAGTTCCATATTTTCTTCCACTTCCAGTTGGCTTGATGTCCCAAAATATTTTTTCCATATTGTGTAGGGATTTTACAGTATATCACCATGACGGATGCTTGGCTTTGTGACCCGACATTAAATCACTCATCCCTCTGTCAGTTTGTCCTGGAGAACAGCAGCAGGGAGGACAAGCACGAGTGTCCTTTTGCTCGGAGCAGCATCCAACTCACGCTCATCCTGTGTGAAATCCTTCGTATAGGGGAAGCCCGTGAGTTTGCCGCCAGTTCTGCTTAGCTTTCACCGTGAAGAAATGACGACAGTGACCCATGCTCCTCCTGTGTTGTTGTTGTTGTAGCCTCGGAGACGGGCTCAGACTACCACCCCATCTTCTTCAGTCAGGACCGGCTGCTGGAGGAGCTTTTCTGTGTGTGCATCCAGCTGCTCAACAAGACCTGGAAGGAGATGAGAGCCACACAGGAAGACTTTGACAAGGTGCACGAGATAGTTGAGATGCCAGTGTGAATGTTTACATGGCCCTGTGATTGGCTGGCAACCAGTCCAGGAAGTGCCCCGCCTCCCACCCAAAGTCAGTTGGTACAGCCTGTAGCTCACCCGCCACCCGAATGAGGACAAACGCTCATCCAAACGTTTTGATTTCCCAGACTCCTTAGCTCAGACATGAAGAATGTATTTTGCTCACTGAGGTCTTGATGCTAAAGAATTGGATGCATGTTGCGCTACTCAGTCCGACTGCTTTTTGTAAATAAGGGCCCATCATCAGAGCTCTCTGTTTTGGTGTTTTAATTTTTTTCCCGCACATTTCAGATCATTCTTGCAAAAATTGAAAAGCACTGAAATAGATTTCAAATATCTTTTTATTTGTCAATTAGGACCTTGACATATACAGTATGTGCGGTCATCTCTCTATGCTCGCCTTCCTCCGCTCGCTCCAATGCATAGAAGGACCACCAAGTGACCTTACGAGCACTTTGTCACGCTTGTACAATGGTAGAGGTTGGATCCAAGTTTTAAACAGCAGGAGCTTGTCTACAAGAGATGTTGATAAACTGTCCGTTCCAATCATCCTCAATGGCAAAGCGGCTGCGCTTTTGTCTTCATCTGCATTTCCACATCACCCGCAGCCGCCCTGTTCCCATCAAGTGCTCCCCAGCTGACCATAAAACTCAGTGACCTTTTCACCTTTTTAGGAGCGGGCCGCAAGGCCGCGGGAGTGGCCTTTTGTTTTTGCCCACAGCTCCCAACCCGGGGTGCTCTGGGGCAAACACAAAGGAGCACTAGGTGGACAAAGGGAAGCGTGGAGGGCGGCAGCAACTGAGGGAGAAGGAAATGAGGGAAACAAAGCTCTCCGAGCATCAGCAGTAATTACACAACAAGAGAGGGAATGTCAAACCACTGGAAACCTAATATGAGAGGGCAGGACACAAATTAGAGGGAATCATTGTGGTGGTGGGATATCGCATCTCTCAAATTTAGTTCTCATTATTTTCATGATAAAATGCTTGGTGTGTCTTTATTAGTCCCGCAATGGGGAAACCGTTTTGGACAAAAGTGGACCCAATCAAAAAATCCCAAATCGTATTTACAAATATCTGCCAATGGCATGGAGCAGAATGAGCTATATTGGAGTATGTCACACCTGTGCAATAAATACTACATATGCAGATGCGACTGGCTTAGTCTACTTGAATAAATAATTTATAGTCGAGTGAATTTGAATGTCAGCAATAGTCAGCGACTATGTATGTAGCAAGAAATAATAATAATAATAAACATACATACAGTACATTCATAAACACCAGCAAAATTAACGAAATAAGGTACATCCCGAATATTATATGTAAATGTGAATAGGCTGTTTTATGTAAAACATTAAATAAGCATACAATGTGTCAATAAATAATGTACTTCATGCTCAACTCTTCATGTAGACAGTATAGGGACGTAACAGCGATATTAAATTTGCCACAATATCATCATCGTCGTCATGTAATAGTAAAAGCAGCACATCTTCAAAAAAAAATATATATATTTTTCGCCCGCTTCAGCCAAACTCAAAACTGTGAACTACATAGACCACGATTCTTTGCGCCGCTGAGCCAATAGAAACACTTGGATATATAGTGACTGGCCATGCCTGTTTCTTTGTCACTGCTGCTATGTGCAAAAACAATATCGTGGGTTTTTTTTTCGTCAATATCATGTTTTGTTTTTATACAGTATCGTGAACATTTTTCATACCATATGCAGTATGTAGCTGTGAATGTGAACGAAAAGCAGCAAAAACAGGCGGTGGAGGAAAAAAAGCTGTTGTATACAAACGTCTATCCTCCCTCGGCTATAAAATTCAACACACACGATATGAACATCGTCCCACATGTAGAAGGCGTTATCGGGGAAAGAGAGACAGCTGCTAGTCAAGGCTCCAATTGGCCGACCGGGTTGGATGGTTGTGAGGGGGAGGAGGCTTGCATGAGTGTGAGCGTATCATCAGGGAGTGCGTGTGTTTACAAAATAGCCTCCCAAGCAGGCTGGCACCTCTGCTGCTGTCATGTAGGTGATCACGGACGGCCTCACTCATTGAAGTTTGGAATTGGAATACAGTATTTGCTTAACTCTTAAGTAGCCTTATAAAGGAGTAACAATGGAGGTAAGATGGATCTCTGTGTTGTTTGATCAAATGAACAAATGCTGTCTGTTTAGAGTTTATGCAGGCTTAAAACATGAATTGCTTTTGTTCAATGTGACATGGTGTATGTCATTGAATTACAAGGTTGTTATTGTCATGAGGTTCTTTTGGTCATTGTGTATACAGTTCATTATTGCCAGAATGATAAACTGAGCCAGCATGATTGGAAAGCTTTTGCTTTGTGCATGTAATATACTGTAAACAAATTGTGCAGGCATGCAACTCTCACGTTCTGCTTTCATCAATGATCGTTCACAATCAGTCCAATTGGGTGTGAACAGGAATGATGTAGGTCAGCAGAGTGAAGCACGACAAAGTTGTCCAGCTCAAATAGATACAATATCCGTCCGTCTCTATTTGCAGCCTACACACATGCATATTAAACACGAGGAGGCCTTGACCTGTACACTTTACGGCTCCTTAACACCTCGGTGGCACATTGGTCGGGCATACAAAAAAAAAACGTTAGTCTGTTGTTGTCTAATATGCTCAGTTGAATTCAAATTCTTCCTACTTGCAAAAAATAAGTTCCCAAAAAGTCCTTTGTGATTCACACTAAAACTGAAATAAAAACTAGTAGGTACAACAATGTTGATCGGATCACAACAGAATAGCTCAGGTGCATCATTTTGTTTGTTGCTGGGCAGAATTCAAAGAGTTAAATCATAACAATAAAAAGTCTGTATGCCGGTCATGCCTTGCGGGATGTTTATATTGTAAACTAGATGCTGCAGGAACTAATGAAATGACGACAAAAAAAAAAACACTTTGAAGATCAACGGCTGATTATGACATGAAGAAGTTCATTTATAATTGAATCACTGCTCTGTATGAAATGTAAAGTGTTTTTTTTTCCTTTCGTTATTCAATTTATTAAATCGATCGGGGCCTTAAAAACAGTCAACTTCATCTTGCCCTGCTGTCAATGTTAGTCTTTCACATCATTTTTTTTTTTTTCAGGAAACGTGTCGGTTAGCTATGCCATCTGAACCTTATTGAATAAAATGTGAATTCTAGGGGTCATTGATCATTCTAATTATGCGTGGCCAATGAGTGTGAAGTAGGTTAATAAAAGGCGCCGCACTTTATTGATTAGAAGCCATTTGGGGAAATTGGTGTGGGGGAAGTCAACCAGCTGGCTGTTCTCTTGTGACCTGTCTTATATCAAAATTATGGCACTGTACCTGTAAGTGTTAGGGATGTCACGATACGGTAATATCGCGTCATGAATCTCACGATACGATAATTATCGTGTTCTTGTGGGGAGGTTGGTGATATATAGAAAGCTCACGATACTATATAAAAGCTCACGATATTGTGGGGAAAAAAGAGCTCATATTAAAAGGAAAAGCATCACAAGATTCTGTTTTTGGCAATTAACGTGGGTCTTAAACAAATTAAACTGCACTAATAAACTTACTACCAGAAGGTGCTGGAACTGCACAAATGGGAAACAACTTGGGCTTTTCAACAGATTTGCTGCTATTAATATCGTGACATGATGACGACCATATATCGTGGCAATTTTAATATTGCGATGTAGTACGTGTTTTTTTTATTTATTACCAACAATGCTGTTGACATGTTTTTGAATGTAACTTGTGCAAAAGCCTCGAATATCAAATATACACATTTTAGAAGAAATAATGAGCTCCAAATTGTTGGGAGTGTAAATAAACTCGGTTGGTGTGGTGCAGGTGATGCAGGTGGTGCGGGAGCAGATCACGCGCACGCTGTCCACCAAGCCGACCTCCCTGGAGCTGTTCAAGAACAAAGTGAACGCCCTCAACTACAGCGAGATCCTCAAACTGCGGCAGACCGAGCGACTGCACCAGGAAGAGACGCTGGCCCCGCCCGTACTGTGAGTTGAAGGACGAATACAGCCAACTTGCAAGTGCAAAAAAAGAAAGGGGGAGGGAAAAAAATGTAACAATGATGCGTGTCATTGCAGTGAACTGAAAGAGCGTCTGAAGCCTGAGCTGCTCGAGTTGATCCGCCAGCAAAGACTCAACAGGCTTTGTCAGGGCACCATGTTCAGAAAGATCAGCAGCCGACGTAGACAAGGTGAGTAACACACATGAGCACTCGAGAGAAGACTTTTTTTTTCCCCTCTCTCTCTCTCTCTGCAAATGTTCATGTTGTTGGTTGTTCCCCCCCAAGACAAACTGTGGTACTGCCGTCTGTCACCCAATCACAAAATGCTGCACTACGGCGACGTCGAGGAAGACTCGGACACTCCACCCATTGAATCACTGCAAGGAAAGAGTGAGTGGAGCGTGTAAGACTTGCGATGACTGGTATACAAGTTGATTGAGGATTATTCTGTTAAAACATTCATGATGACCTGTGCTCGTTGTTTAGTCCAGGTGGCAGACATCAAAAATCTGCTGGTAGGCAAAGAGTGTCCTCACATGAAGGAGAACAAAGGCAAACAGAATAAGGTGAGCTGCTCGTTCTTATGGACAGTGACTGGAATTAAAAAGTCTACACACCCCTATTCAAATGCCAGGTTATTGCGAAATTAAGATTGAGATCAAGATGTATAGTTTCAATACTTTTTCCACCATTAATGTGACCTCTAGTCTGCACAACTCAATTGGGGGAAAAAAATGAAATCTTTTAGTGAGGGGAAATAAAAATAAAATGATGCCCTTCTCAATGCACAAAAACAGCAAATAGGTACATTTTTCAGCAAATAACTGAGGATAGCCACCCCCCCCCCCAAAAAAAAGAAACTTTTTTTGTCTATGTACAGTACATACAGTACAATGCCTTCTGACATTGTGGTTTGATGGTGTGCTATGGGATTTTTTCCAATGTCAGTTGTGTTCCTTCCTTGGCTCAAAAAAAGGTTGGGAAACATTGATATAGTGTGTGTATGAGGCCTCACTGTCCTGCATGTGTTGCATGTAGGAGGTGTTGGACCTGGCGTTTAGCATCACCTATGACGTGGAGGAGTACAGCCTCAACTTCATTGCGCCCTCAAGGACTGACGTGAGTCCAGCTCATAAATGCCAACAACAACATCATCCGTTGTTCACTTATATACTTTGTCCGTGTGTCTCAGTTCTGCCTATGGACAGACGGACTGAGCGTCCTCCTGGGTCGGGAAATGAGCAGCGAATCCATGCGCAGCGAGCTGGACATCCTCCTGTCCATGGAGATTAAGCTTCGCCTCCTGGATTTGGAGAACATCCCCATCCCAGAGAATGCACCCGTCGTTCCCAAACCGCCGAGCAACTACAACTTCTGCTACGACTTTAGTCAAACTGAGCAGTAGAGGGCGCATCATACAGTGCCTGTGTAAATAATAGTGTGCGTGTGTGTTTGATAGGAGAGGATCGGTTGTATGTGTGGGGCTCTGACGTACACGTATGTTTGTTGCAAATGTTCACGAGCTCCTATTGCTGCTGTTCTCATCTTTAACGTCCACTTGCTTGACTGAAACTCACAATTTGAAGTGCAGTTTCACTTTTTTCAACCCATCTGATCCAAAGATTTATAGACTAAATGAAATGAATGAAAATCTACCGGTACCTTGTTTTGTGGAGCAGTGAAAATGGGTCTTTCGATACAGTACAGCTGTACTTTAAATTTGCTAAATAAATAGTCTAGTTTTTTATTTCAAAATGGCATTTTGGGGCCTTGTTTGGAATATTTCTGCATGCAAGTTGGCATATTGAGTGAGGCACTTGCGTCCCTTCAAGAAAACCAGATATCTTTCTGTGCTTAATCTCTACAAGATGTAAATGAAATTAGCATTTTGTGCTACAATTTATGGTACGTTTTGTCAAAATAATCACAACCAAAAAGGTACTCTAGATATTTTCAAGAAACAAGCACAAGTTCATCTTACCAAAATTTGTCACTATGCAAACAATTACTGTAGCTTTTTTAGTAACAAAAATGTTTTAGCTCACAAAGTTTGTACACATGCAAGTTTTGTGCCAGTGCTTTATTTATACAAACATTTTATTTGAGAATACACACTCATTTCTGGTGCATTGTACAGTTTTAGACTGCAGCATTGGCCAACAACAAAAGTGACAGGCTTTCATCAAGCAGTTGTAGCAGGTCCCACAGAGACTGATTTATACAAAAATGATACTTTATATGAAATTATTTTACATGAAATAATGGAGGAGCAGGAATGTTGAGGCCACTTTGTTGAATGCCAACATTGTCATTGACAAAAGACTGACATCACCTTTTGGACTCATCTGTGTTTGTACTTTGCAAAAAGAACATCTTAAGAACATAAATACAAGAAATAGCTAAGTTACACTTTTTAGCAGTTTTTATTAGATTTACACACATTTAATGCTGTTTGCTTCATTTAAAGTGGCAAAAGTCATTTTTTATTTTAAAGGAAAACAGAACAAGTGGCACATTGAAATGTTCAATCTTCACTTTCAGTAGTGATGCAACATTACTACTTCGTTTAATTAATACGCATCATCACTGAAAATCTTTTCTGTTCAGATGCGTCCCTAAACTGTGAGCAAATCGGACTTTAATGGACCCTCAGCACAGGAAATATGTATTTTAAAACTATAATGTGATTTTACTCAAGTTGCTTGTTTAATAAAAAAGAAAAACAACAGGTTTATTCCACATTTCTTTCATGCTAACTAAATGAAGCACTTGTGATCTTTTTTTACTCCTCCAGATGGCACGCTTGGTTTAAATATGCTGTGGAAATGTATTACATTTCCATTGCACGAGCGTTTCTCTAAACCAAGAGCACCATCTAGAGGAGTAAAAAAAAAGTTTCGTGAAGCTTCATTTTCTGAGCACTGTGGGAGTGGTAGTCCTCAATAGCTTCATTTTCCCATCACGAATTATAACTGACTATTGCTTTCTGTCAGTGGCTGAGAAAAATGGTGCTACTGTTTCAGTGCAGAGTGGTGTTCATTTGAACTTTTACCAAATATAGTTTAGAAAGCTACTTGCCAGTAGCTCAGGTGATTTCTTCCCAGTTAGGTACAATGTGAAGTGAATTCTGAATTCTAAAGAAGGCAACCCAAAACCTTTTTTTGACAAGAATATGTTCTATGCAGCCCCACTAGTCTAAACATGGAATTCTGATTAATAATGTGTCTGTGGAATATGAGTTAAGCAGTAAAATCCACCCGTTTTTGTCTCATCTCAGGGGGCGGCCATTTTGCCACTTGCTGTTGACTGAAAATGACATCACAGTTGCTCAGGGCTCTAGTAACGACCAATCACGGCTAACTTGTTTTCTGAGCCGTGATTGGTGGGTTTTTTTTTTTGGGGGGGGGGGGCAATTTTGCTGCTTAACTCATACTCGTGATTGGTCTTTACCTGAGCCTTGGAAAACTGTGATGTCATTTTCAGCTGACAGAAAGGACAAAATGGCAGCCCCCTGAGATGGATAAAAACGGGGGGGATTTTGCTGCTTAACTCACATTCCACAAACGCAATATTCATCAGAATGCCATATTTAGATGAGTGGAGGTGCATAGAACACATTTTTGTAAAGAATGTTTTTGGGTTGACTTCCTGTTTAAGTTTATACCTTTAAAAAAAATTGTGGGTGAGCCACCTGTATATTGAGCTTGAAAGATCTACATATGTTCCTCTCATCTTTGTTAATCTGTTCAGTTGTGGACAATGTTATAAACCCCAATACTTCTTAACAGTTTTGGTCAGCAGATCTTTTAAATCAGAGTGAAAAGTCAGTCCCACCGGGTAGTTTGCAGTGGATATTTTCCAAAAAGGGCAGCTGTGATTGAAGGTGTTCCACCGTGGCTGCTGAGACCTTGTTGCACTTCGACACATCAAGTGTTATAAGTCGCTTGCAGTGCTGAGCCAACAGGAGCAAAGATCTGTAAATATCCAAACATTAAATACAAATACATAAAAACCCCAGAAGGACTTGTAAAGCAGGGGTCCCCAACCTCGTTTGCGCAACGGAACCGATTTCACGTAAAGCAATATTTGGACGAAACAGGTGGTTGGGGATTCCTGTTGTAAAGGATAGAGCAAAGCGCCGACTTACTTATCCGTGATGTTATTGCAAGCCGTGAGGTGGAGATGCTGCAACCTGTGGAGGTGCGGCGCCGCCTGCGCCACGCCGCGGTCGCTTATGTGTGCACAGCGGCTGAGCTCCAGGCTGGTGAGGGCGCGGCAGTTCCGCGCCACAGCTGACAAACTGGCGTCGGTGATGTCGGGCAGTGAGGACAGAGAGAGACATTGGAGGTCTGTGAAGCGCACCACCTGTCCGTGGCGCATGCAAATAGTGAGTTCGGTTTAGTATAGCATGACCCTCAAACCTGTACTCAGTCTTATACGATTATCTTTTCAGGTGCGAAAGCAAGCAATCCGGAAGACCTGTGTGACGCTGCTGTCGGTGAGCTTGCAGCAGGCGGACAAGTTGAGCTCACGCAGCCTGCGGAGCGCCAACAGCGATGCTCCCGCCTGCTCTTTGAACTGCTTCAGGTCGTCCGGCGTCACCAGCTTGGGTCGTTCCTCGAAGGGCAAACGCGGAGGCTTGAAGAAGCCCATGTTGCCGAAGGTGCGCGTGAACCTGGGGCCCTTGTCCTCCTGTCGATTGGAGCCGAGACATCTGACTTCAATGGGAATATTGTGATACCGTTGTGCAACAGTGGGGCTAATTTGAATAATAACTGCCCTCTCCTCCAATTAGGGTTGAACAACTTTGAGAAACAATCAAATTGAGATTTTTTTTTGCCCTCAAGATTGCCATTTAATGTGATTTTTTTTTCAAGGTCTTCTTTAACAAGCATTAAAAGGGGAAATCTACCCTATCATATTTTTTTCAAGAATATGTTCTGGCATTCTGATGATTAATATTGCCTTTGTGGAAGATAAGTTAAGCAGCAAAATCCACCCCTTTTTAGCCATCTCAGGGGGCGGCCATTTTGTCATATCTGTCGACTGAAAATGATATCACAACTGCTCAGGGCTCAGATAACGACCAATCACGGCTCAACTTCAGAAAACAGGCCAGCCGTGATTGGCCGTTACCTGAGCCCTGGGTAGTTTTGATGACTTTTTCAGTCGAGAGAAGTGACAAAATGGCCGACCCCAGAGATGGCTAAAACGAGTGGATTAACTCTTATACCAGAAACGCAATATTTATCATAATGCATTGTTTCAACTAGTGGGCTTGCATATAACATATTCTTGAAAAATATGTGTTTGGGTTCACTTACTCTTTAAGCTAAACCTGTAGTACAATAAACAATATTAGATTTATTATACCCAAATGTATTGGTCTTATAGGTTGTTTACACTAAAATAAAGGCATTTGAACCATGACGTGTGGCGTGTAAATCATAACAGTATATATATAGTACACACATAAAATCTAAGTATATCTAAAATATTCTACTGCACCGCGATGTTGAATTCTATGAATTGTTCAGCCCTACCTTAAATGACAATTATAAAAAAGAACACAGAAAATTCCATCATGAAAAAACCAAAAGCGATAACAGCAACAACAGCGCCCTCAGTCTGCACCTCTCACCTTTTCCTCATCCAACATGCAGGCGCTCGTCTCCACCATCCCCAGCAGACCCCAATCTGTCACCTCTTTACACCAGCCCAGTCGCAGGACCACCAGGTCCTGCAGGTAGGTGGCGATGGCGCGCACAGACAGGTCGGTCACATTGACGCACGAGGTCAGGTCTAGTTCTCGAAGAGTGCTGCCTAGAAGCTGCGTGAGGGAGAAAACTGCCTCATCCTGAGGAGAGACACATGGAGGGGGTTATATTGTACGTCCACTTTCTACACTGTGTCCTCATTAGCAGAGGTGGTATTCCGTCTACCCGTCTATGACCATTTCACTGACGGTAGATGGGGGGGAAAAAAAAAAAAAAGACGGACTAAGCATAGACAGAAGTGGATTTTCGTCTGTCTGTGTAATCACAAAAGAAGTCCCTCACAGTCCATTATTGACGGACGCCTGACTGATGCAAGTGCGGTTAAAATAACATGACGGACTGACGATTACAACTTGGTTCGGCTCGAAAAATAGACAGATTGACGGATGACGGACGGGTAGCCAGGCTGCTGACGGATGACGAATGACGGACTGGCAAACTTTCATAAAAATGCCCACCTCTGCTCATTAGGACCACAACGGACGCCGGACGGGACTGACCCGTATGTAAGTGCAGCTCTGAAGGTTGAGCTTCTCCAGCCGCGCTCTCTCAGCATGGCGTTGCGACAAACCTTTCACCATCTCCGCCCCGCCGACGTGAAGGCACCCGGAGAGATCCAGACTCCTCAGGGAAGGGATCGACACCAGATCAGCCAGGCCTGCAGACCACATGACCATCATCACTAAACAACAACAACAGCGGGTATACAGTAAAAAGTCCACACACGCCTGGGAAAATGGCAAGCTTACGAGATGAAAATAAAGAACACTATGAGGAATCGTTTACACAATTCACTGTGAATAAGGTCTTGATTTTGGGCCATACACACCTTTTCTGGATGCAGTCTAATTATGATTAATAGACAAAAAACTGAACCACCTTGGAAAAATCATTTTGTATGACTACTTTCTCATCTTTACATGGTTGGTGCAATAAACACATTAAAATAAATTATAATTTTAGATTCATAATTATGTTCTGTAATTGAACGGAACAAATCATATTACAAAATATACTGTGGTAATTGGGTCCCGTGGTATGTTCTTGACAAGAGGTTAAAAATACGGAAATCAGACAAATTGTTCTGGAAGTGAATTTTGATAGGATGGCAGCTATGATTTAAAGTGAAATCAACCCAAACACATTTTTTTCAAGAATATGTTCTATGCAAGCCCACTAGTTGAAACACGGCATTCTGATTAATTTTGCGTTTGTGGAATATAAATTAAGCAACAAAATGCACTCGTTTTTAGCCATCTCTGGGGGCGGCCATTTTGTCTTCTGTCGACTGAAAATGACATCACAACTGCTCACAACGACCAATCACGGCTGACCAGTTTTCTGAATCTGAGCAGTGATTGGACGTTGTGAGCAGTTGTCATGTCATGTCATGTCATCTTCCAAACCGCTTATCCTATACAGGGTCGCGGGGAATTGCTGGAGCCTATCCCAGCCGTCAATGGGCGAAGGCAGACTACACCCCGAACTGGTCGCCAGCCAGTCGCAGGGCACACATAGACACTGTCACTGAGCGGGAATCGATCCCACGCTGCCCGCACACAACTCAGGCGTGTGTACCACTACACTATCAGTGGACGTTGTGAGCAGTTGTGATGTCATTTTCAGTCGACAGAAGTGACAAAATGGCCGCCCCCAGAGATGGCTAAAAACGGGTGGATTAACTCTTATTCCACAAACGCAATATTTATGAGAATGCCATGTTTCAACTAGTGGGCTTACATAGCACATATTCTTGACGAAAATATGTTTTGGTTGATTTCTCTTTTAATGATTAATTAAATGCTTAGCCACCTCTTTTCAAAATGTGCTTTGACATTCCTTTGTTGTTATTCTGCATCTGGCCATCCTACCCCATAGTTCAGACATAATAAGGAGGCCATATTTGCCAGAAATAACAGCAGTGCCTTTAACCCTTGGATGGTGTTTGGTTCTGTGTGACGTTTTCATTTCTTATAAAAAGAAAATGAATAGAAAGATGTTTATTTTTTTCTGACGCAGACTCCTTGCGCTTAGCTCATTTCCTGGAAAGAACATGTATCACAACACCTTTATGTTACAGTAGAGGTTTTTCTAATCCAAGTGTGGACATTTTGTCCTGCTCTCATATTGCAAAACATTTTAGCACTTTGCATTGACAGCTGTTGGGCATCGGCACCATGCATCTTATTATCTACAATGGGCAAACCGCAACGTTCCACTTTTGCACATCTGTGCGAAAGCCACAGGTTCTGTTGTTAAAACCCATCAAACCCTAACAAAGCCAAGGTTTTTTTTTTTTATCCACTATACAAACATTTGAGTCTTAAAAACGCTAATATCACGTGCTGGCCTCTTCTGACTAACAGGATACCTGTTTCAGTGATCTTCCAGTCACGTGACAAAGCGACGTGCGTAAGGGAGCGCAGGCCTCGCGCGACGGCCACCACGGCCCTGCTGCTCAGCTCGGTGCAGCCGCTGATGTCCAGTCTCCGGAGGCCCGGCTGGTGCTTCACCAGAACCTCCACCGAGTAGTCCGTCAACTCCTTGCAACCTTGCAGACACAAGTCCTCCAAGGCCAACCCTTCAACCTGTAACACGCATCATATAACCCAGGGGCGGGCAAATATTAGTGCTCGAGAAACGTTTACACATGATTAGCGCATATATTCCAAAGTTTCCTAACCTGGGCAATAGTGCGAAGGGACTCAGGGGTTACGGAGGTTCTGCTGAGGTCCAGCGCAACAAGGGTGGCGCTCTGCTCTGTTAGCAACTTCCGCAGGTTCCTCAGTGAGAGTAGCGCAGAGGAAACCTCGACGGTTCCCACCGGGCAGCCGTTGTAGGGGTCAAACTCAAAAGCGATGTGGCAGCCAGCCAACGAGAGGCGGCGGAGGCCAGGTGTGCAGCCCGTCAGGCGGTTGAAGGTGAGGTCGGAGAGGTAGCGTAGGTCGGACAGGTCCAGTTCCTCAAGGCCAGAAAGGGCCGACTTAACCTGGAGCACAGTGGAAAGCACTGGGGATTTTCAATCGGGAAAAAAAATGGAGAAACACCTACAACTTAACCAGGGATAAATAAATATAAAAAAACAACTACAAACAACTACATGAACTCTCTCCTTATATTGACTGGTGTGCTTATTCCAAATTGGTCTTCTATCAATCATTTTACAAATTCCACAGACAAAAAACAATGATAAAAGGACTACAAGATTTTAAACCCTCACAATGTGTAAAGAACCCGGGTGTAATTTTTGACTCTGAGCTCAATTTGATTCCTTATATTCAAAATGTAACTAAGATCGTTTTTTAACATCTTAAGAACATAGCCAGAGTCCGTCCGTTTCTCTCTCAGGCTAACACGGAGGTGCTGATGCATGCTTTTATTTCCTGTCATTTAGATTATTGTAATGCCCTGCTCTCTGGCCTCCCCAAAAGAGTATTTCCTCCTTACAACTACTGCAGAATTCAGCCGTTCGGGTGCTGACGAGAACCAGAGGGCGGGAGCACATTACACCAGTTTTAAAATCGCTGCATTGGCTCCCCGTGTGTTTCAGGATCGATTTTAAGGTACTTTTATTAGTTTATAAATGGGTGAATGGTCTTGGGCCATCTTATTTGTCTGGTTTGCTTTCCCCATACCAACCCTCGCGAACCCTGAGGTCCTCTGGCGCCGGCCTTTTAATTATTCCTAGGGTGAGGACCAAGACCCACGGCGAGGCTGCATTCAGCCATTTTGGTTCTCAACTTTGGAATAGCCTGCCAGAGGACGTCAGGTCCACAGAGACAGTTAACATTTTTAAGAGGAAGCTCAAAACCCGCCTTTTTAGTTTGGCTTTTAAATAATTGAAGTATTTTATCTTTTTCTTTTTATTGGGGACTATTTTTACTTTATCGAATTTTATCATACAGATTTTACTTCTAAGATTATAACACTGTTTTGTCTTTTAGTTTTGTTGTTGTGGCCTTTCTAACTGACCATTTCCTGCCATGGTATAAAGAGTAAAGCAACTTTCACAGCCTTTCACAGTCAAATAATGCTCGTGCAATATAAGGTACAAATCCACAATACAGAACATGCTATTAAAGTTGTGGCAGCTGAAGTGGAAAAAAACTCATGTTGTGGTCACCACCACCACCCCTGACCTAAACTCTATTGAGAGCATCCGGAGCATCCTTAAAGCGGAAGTCAACCCAAACATAGTTTTTCAAGAATATGTTCCCAGCAGGCCGACTGGTTGAAACACGGCATTCTGATTAATTTTGAGGCTGACCTGTTTTCTGAATTTGAGCCGTGATTGGTCGTGGTGAGTGGTTATGATCTCATTTTCAGTTGACAGAAATGACAAAATGGCCGCCCCCAGAGATGGCTAAAAACAAGTGCATTTTGCTGCTTAATTTATATTCCACAAACGCAAAATTAATCAGAATGCCGTGTTTCAACTAGTGGGCCTGCTGGGAACATATTCTTGAAAAAAAAAAAAGTTTGGGTTGATTTCCAGTTTAAGAGGAAGATTTATGGCAGCATATTGCAACTCGAAACAGCAACTCTGTGAGGCAATTATTATATTGTCGCTGTCCAGTGAAAAACACGTATGTCCAATTTTGTCATTTTTTAAAAAAGAAATTCACGTTAATGGGATCTCTGTAACGATGGAACCCCATTAATGTATAAATGAAAAAAATGGATGATGAGAGACTTGTTGCGGTGCTATCGAAGAAGGCGTCCTATGTCCAATGGAGGACTACAGAAATCTGAGAATATTTACTGTTTCGAGGTTTAAATTCAGAGGCAAATTGCTGCTTTGCATCGAATATAAAGACGATACACAAGATGGAAAATCCATTTCCAAGAGAATGTCTATGAGTGACGTGAGATTTAACCTGCTGTCTGTGTTCCTTCCTGGAGAGGAAGGCTCCCGACATGAAGAGGCTGTCCAGGCCTCTTAGGTCGAGCCTGCGGAGGGAAGTGAGGCGAGGGAGGAGAGCCAACAAGGAGGCTTCAGTGACACTGCTGTCAGGCAGTGCTAAACTGTCCAACTTTGATCCAAGACTCAGGCCCACCTGATGGGGGAGAGAGGCAAGGGGACACATGAGAGACTGGAACACATACAGAAAGTGACAGCAAAAATACGGAGTTCTCCATTCTAGATTAATCAATTAATTTGATGGGATTGAGGTCGGGGTTCTGAACAAGTTCTTCCCCACCATACATCATCCAAATAATCCTTTGTGGACCTTGTTTTGTACACTGGGAACATGTAAGGGTTTTTTTACACAAAGCTGAAAGCATAAAATAGTCCAAAATGTCATACATTGATATTAATGGGGAATTACGAGGACAAGCCTAACCGATGAATAATTGATTAATGGATGTGTTGTAATGCTTTTGTCAGTAGAGTGTATTAGGTGACAATAGTTAATACTGAAATATATTCCTGCTATATGACTATATGAAAAGTCTCAGATAAAGACACCCTGTACCCTGAATGAAGGTTTTCTGAGGAGCAAACCACAAACCAACTGACCTCCAGCAGCAGCGATCTGGACAAGCTGAATCCATCCAGCTGTCTGATAATCAGACTGCAGCGAGACCTTCGTCCCAGACTCCTGACCAGATCCTGGGATGCGGCTGAAGCCGGAAAGCAAAATATGACATTTTTCTACACAAAAAAAGAGAGACAAAAGGTTTGCTTTGCACATGCACGGCCTTCACTTCAGAAATCAAACGTTATCGCAGATTTGAGGACTTCAGCTTAGGTGATGTGGCACAAATGACCTGAAAACACAAGTCCTGGCTGGCAATGTACCAGCTGCGGCAGACTAATGATGCTTCCTTTCTGTCTGAAGTCTGGAGGAAACTCAGGATATAGACTACAATCTAGAAAGAAAGACAAAGACATTATGATGTTAATGTCAAATGATGCTGTAAGCATCGAATTGTTACAAAAATTAAGAATATGTTATTTTACAAGAATGGAATTCGAATTTATTAAAATAAACTATAGGAAAAATGAAAATGTTAATTACACGAGGATAAAGTTATGTTATATAAATTCACATGTCAGGATTAATTTATCTTGTGTTGACCTCAGAGGGTGACGTTTAAATTCGTGTCGGAATATTATATTCACTCGTTGGAATGACGTTGTTACTGACTGTATTGTTTCAGTCTGGACAAATTAATTCCCGTCAACTAGATACAACGTAAAGTTTCTGTCCATAAAACGTCCAAGGGAGTTTTGTGTTTGCTAGCTCGCTAGCGTGTCTTTGAATGAAGTTTCCTAACCTCCAGAGGCAACTCGGGTGCTTCCAAAGAATCCTCCTCGTCGCAGCCTTCCATCTCGTAGTTTGCTCTTAGTCAGGTGTCAAGCTGACTGGACCGAAGACCTTTAAACGCATCACGGCGGAGCTAACCTCACTGCTCACAAGCTAACTTAGCCTCAACGATACAGCTGGGCTACTCTACCGGCTAGCAAGCTCGTCTGCTCAAAAATTAATAGCATGACCAAAATCATGGCAATGGCAAGCTGTAAAATGCCAGGTTTAAAAAAATAAGAACCTACTGGCTGTTCCGTGCAGTTACCGTTGACACCAGTTATTCTGTCGGTACGAAAGAGGATCAGCTGAGTGTTGGCTGTGACGTCACGGGGCGGCAACATTCGTACGTAATATGTAATAATAGAAATCAAGTTTAAATTGGAAATTGGGCTGACAGTATACGCGTTTGTATAATATTGCAGGGGTTCTTTTTTGAAATTCATTTATCTGGGACAAGGTTGGATTTGGCTTCAGAAATATATAAACCTTAAATGGATTTTGGGATTTTTTTTAATGGGGCGATACAGCCTTGAAATAAAATCCTACATATTTTTTCCCCTCACAAAAATGAGATTCCCGATTTCAACCAATTTATCCCATTCGCTTGTATAAAAACAGAAATTAAATGACAATGACGTTCTTCAAAACAACTTTGAAATTATTTTATTTCTCCTAAGCCCTTATCAAACAAGCTGCCAGACATTGCTGTGAAACTGATGCCCCCAGCATTTCCACAGATATGATAGAGGTGATTTCTTTTTTCTTTGCGGAAACGAAGAAAATCGAAAATATGTATACAATCCTTAACAAATTATCATTTTAAATGTTCAACATCTTAATACAGTGTTAATAAAATGATCCACCACACATGGCTTGGCTGGTCCATATGTAATCTTAAGAGTAATGTTGCAAGCCCACAATCCTCTCATGCTCCTTTCTCATTGCGTTGTACAGGTGGTGAGGCAAGATGACCTTAAAGTATTTTCAGCAGCAACACATACCTTGGGTCAAAAGTTTTCAACTTCAATAAGTCACTGCTTTTGCAATTCATAAAAGTGCACCATTGTCAGTGTTCAACACTTCACGTGAATGCCTCCCACTGAGCTCTGCTTTTGTTGGATTTTGAGATTTTGTTCCTCTTGTGGGCTTGGGGGGCATCACTTATATGCGGGGGTACTGATAAAATAATACAGTCTATAATATAACAATAGCGGTTGTAATTTTGTTTGTTTTCAGTAAAAGCATCATACACAGCACGTGCATGTGGTTACTTGTGAACTTCTAAATGTTTTTAAATTTTATTAAATGAATTGTATTTAAAATGTAAAATACAATACTGGAGGGTCTTAACCGAGGCTACAGAGATTTCTGATGGCTCTATAGCACCTCCAACTTCCCAGCACCGTGCCTGGTTATAGAGAACACAAAAATGATTCCATTTATGTTGCCTGTTTTTCAGTAGGGTGATTAATTGTTACCTTTTACAACCAGGTGATATCTGTATAGTGTGGCCATCAGTCGATGTGCGTACTTTTTGTGATGAAAAAAAAAAAAATCTTCCATTTAGTCAGCTTGACCTTAATGTGGTTAAGTGATTCTCGATGTGTGCTCTGACTTGTTTTGGGGGGAAAACAATGATTGCTCAGTATACGTCAAACCAATGAAACCAGTGGTTTCAAACCACACAAACAGGCCATGTACTCTGCGCAATGTAGTTACTGGAAAATGTATTTCCGCAATACCTGGATTTTTTGCTGCAACCTGAGTCACAAAGGAAATTGAAAACTTCTAATAATACACCAAGCTGGCCTCCAGTTTTTAAATACTGGAGAAGTATATTAAAACAATAGTGGGTTGCTTGTACCAGTATATGTATTTAATTAGAATGTAAGACATAATTATGATATACACCCAACATATGAATGAGGTTGATGATGACGATCAAACATTTAATGCAGCCTACACAAACTTACACATGCATGCTCACAAGCAGACACTGTAATGAGAACAATACACTTGGTTTGTAAACTGCTTTAAATTAAAACATCTATACACTTAAATTTCACTTTATACATCCATCAACAAGTTGACATCAAAAAACAACGATGAACACGTTATTTTACAAATCAAACAAAACGAATAGCATGAATACCTCACGGCCTCGTTTAGTATGTTCACATACATACTTGTTTTTGTATATTGTCTAAGAAAATAAAACTTCAGCGGTGTAAACTATTGACAACACAAAATCAAAATAAGGCCAAAGTTGAATGTACAAAAAAATGTAAACGTTTACTTTTCAACAACAGCAAAAACAAATAACATATTGAAGGTTGTGTGAAGACATAACCCAAACAATGATACAGCTCAGTGAAGTGGACTCAAAGCGGGTTTCAAGCAAAATGTCAAAGTATTGTGATTCATCTGCCAACACAAGCTACAATACCAATATGCTACATGTATTGTAAATAGAAGATGACATACTGTACTTTCTTTCCTTGTGTAAATCGTTAATCCCCCTAGCATGCCATCTACTGTGTGTCATAAAGCCCTCAAAGTTGACCTTAGTTTGCACCGAGCGGCATGTCATTTGCCTCTTCCTGTATGTTGACTTTACCAACAGTTCTTACTTTCACACCTTCCCACCCTCCTCCTCCTCCTCCTCACTCATACACTCCTGCCTGTGATCCATTGGCAGCACGTCCTCCGCGAGGGAAAGCGACAAGTCTGGGTTGTCGTTGAAGCAGGCGAAGGTGGAGAGAAACGTGGTGGAGCTGGCGGGAGTGGCTGAGGGCGTGGAGACGAGCGATGGAAGCGGGGATGAGATGGATGCCTGCAAGAGAGAAGAGAAAGCTTCTCAAACAGTGGCCTCCACTGGTCTATTGAACACTTGAATAAATAACACACCAGACCTCAATTTTCCTTAGGTAGTTGTCAGGCTGTTTTAAATACAGAAGTTGTCATTTGTCTTACTTTTATATTTTATTTGACAGTAAACATCAACTTGGAGCGACATTAAACAGCTTGAAGACTTGTCCTTGATGAATTGTTCACTATCTGCGAAAGAGCTGCTTATTGGCCACCATAAAGTGCTTGTATCTTTAGTCTGCGCTCACAAGTCAAAGCAAAAAAATCAGACCAAATGTCATTTACAATGGAGCTTAAATCATTTGGACTGGGTCAAAATGATACATGATACAAAATGAAAAATACGGTACATGGGTTGACCTGCAGCGAGACGCTCGACTTGTTGGTTTTCTCTTTGACTTGGGCCATGGCTCCTTTGAGTCCAGTGGATTTCTCGGTCATCTCGAGGGCAGCCCTCAGAAGCTTGGGAGTCTCGGGCCTGACAAGGGTGGGCTGGACCTGGGCAGGCTCCTTGGCTTGATCTTTGGGCTCAGGTTTCTTCCCCTTGGTGAGCATCTTCCTGCGGGGAAAGGATGAGAAGAGAACTTGCAAGAAGCACATACAAAGCAGGGAGACAAGATGAGGGTTTGTATACAGTATTTTTCGGACTATAATTTGCACTTTTTTTTTCCATAGGTCGCCTGGGTGTGTGATTTTTTTACTCAGGGGCAACTTGTATATATCATCGCTGTCCTGTGAAAAACACCTATGAACAATTTTGGAATTTTAAAAAATGTTCTGTAACACGGAAACGCCATTCACGTAAAAATGAGAAAAATGAAAAAAAAATGGACATGAGTGTTCTTCACAGGACAGCGACAATGTATACATTTTAGCTCCGACTGGCACCCAAAATCTCTGTTCCCCAGCCATGTTGACTTTTTTTTGGGCGGTTGGCGAATACGTTTGGAACATTAGCGTCAGTTGCCACCTTTGTAGCTAAAGGAAGGTGGCAGTAATATAACGTTTGCCAACTGCCAAAACACAGTAGAAGAAGAAATAGAAGCAGAAGAAGAAGTAGTAGCTATGCCCACGAATGTGTGACGTATTGCTAGTTTAGCATGTGGCTTCCTTACGTCAAAAAGAAGGATTTTACAGGACCAAAAGGCGCAACAATCGACCAGGATTCTACACCCTTAAAACTGCTGGGTCAAGAATTGGACCGACCCATTAACTTGTTTCAACTTTACCCAACTTTGAGTTGTTTTGTATAAAACAACCCAGAAAGTTGGATTCAATATCGAGACACATCTCTTAATCAATTAATTAATTCGACAGTGAATTCTTGATTCTGAAACATTTCTATTCTTTCAGTTTTATGGAACAGTTGGGGAAAGCTATTTTCTGTTGTGTAGGGGATCAACTCCCTATAATAGCCATTGACACGTCCTTTAATTGTAATTAGCAGATGTCCCAAGACTTCTTTCCATCTTTTGGTCAAGAGAAGAGACATCTTTTGCGTACCTGGCTTTCTTGCGCAGCAGTTTTTTAGACTCAGGATAGTGGACCAAAATCTCATTCAGGTCTTTCTTGTCCAGGATGAAGAGATTGGCAAAGCCGTGGGCGATCACGTTGGCGGTGCGCCTGTTGCCCCCGCCCACAGCGAGCAAACTGCCAATCAAAGTGAGGCAGAAAGATTGGAATAATCAATTATTTTGAACTGGGGTCTGTTAACTGCGGTCAAGCTATCACGCTCTCGTTTTTCCGTGTCCAAGCTATCCGCTCTTACGTTTTTAGGTGCGCGCGTATTCCAAACCTTACGGTAAATGCTTTTCCGCATGCTGATAATATGGGCCCCCAGAAAGAAGATTCCACTGGAATGATTTTCTACTTATTGGAGGAATGGTTTTTATGGAAGTCCAAACTTGAGGGGAATGATTTTTGTACTGCATGTACTGTATTTTCTGCAGACTTTGCCTTTAATTAAAAAAAAAAAAAAACTGTACAGTAAAATCAGTCCAAACTTGCCATGCAGATAGTATGGGCCACCAGAAAGAAGAACCCACTGGAATTATTTTCTAGTTATTGGAGTAATGTTTTTTTATGGCAGTTCAAATGTGAGGGAAATGATGATTTCTCTACTGCATGTACTGTATTTTGTGCAGACTTTGCCTCTAATTGTTTTAAAAACTGTTGAATAAAATCAGTCCAAACTCTGTATGCAGATAGTATAGGCCACCAGGAAGAAGAACCCACTGGAATGGTTTTCTACTTATTGGAGGAATGTTTTTTATGGCAATTCAAAGGTGAGGGAAATGATGATTTCTCTACTGAATGTACTGTATTTTGTGCAGACTTTGCCTCTAATTGTTTTAAAAACTGTCGAATAAAATCAGTCCAAACTTTGTATGCTGATAGTATGGGCCACCCGGAAGAAGAATGCATGGAAATGATTTTCTACTTATTGGAGGAATGTTTTTTATGGCAGTTCGAACGTGAAGGAAGTGATGCATTGTGCTCTGTATTTTGTGCACAGTTGCGACATGCGGAAAAGCATTTACCGTAAGGTTTGGAATACGCGCGGACTCAAAAACACAGGAGCGGATAGCTTGACCACGGAAAAACGAGAGCATGATAGCTTGACCGCAGTGTCTGACAACCGCTGCCGTTCCATCGGCCCACCCGTGGGCCGATGGCGTTGTGGCCGCGGGACATTCACTACATACTGAACAACTTCAAAGCATTCCTGGGCATGTTATATATGGTTAGGTGGTTATGGTTAAAACTGAGTTTCCGCAGATTCGAATGATACCAAACATTATATGATACAATCATATCTGCAGGCTCAGCGAGCATTTAAGTCAAAACAATCGCTAACACACAAAAAATATGGAACTCACCATTTAATCCTCAAATGTCCAACACAATTTCATAATCCATCATCAATGATCATATTACGTCAACAAGGGTCCAGTAAAAGCATTCCAGTAATATAGTTAGTCCAAAACAAGCCTGACATCCATAAAGCCACATTATTAGCTGCTACAACCATTACAGGTTGCTATCAAAAAAATATACAGTACATATTACATATGTATGTACATATTTTCCATCGCAGATTTTTAGCTTTGACGGATTTAGCAACACGAGATTTCAAAACATAGGCTGGACCTTATGTTTGATTGATTGCTTACTTGATCCAATAAGCGAATGTTTCCCGTGTCAGGAGTTCAACAACAGCCAATGAACATATTACATGTGTAAATAGTACCACCCCTGCATATGGACGATTCGTCAGCTATGTTTGCAGTTACAACCAAACCTGCTAAACTGGTGATTGATGCATTCAACGACCAATGAAATTCTTAAAAAAATCAAACAATGGAAACTCTTTTGAACAAAAACAAACACCGTGCGTAACTTAACACACTTTCAAAGCCGCCGGCAGCGACATCAGGGCTGTGCGTCAGAGCGCACGTCATATCAGTCACCTTCTTTGATTTTTTTGCTGGTTTTTTAAATCTGGATGTAGGATACGATATCGGCAAGTCTTACTATTCATTAGAACTCATGATTGTTGAAGCGTTCAACAATAGCAGCCTTTTCTCCTACGTACATGAACATGGTTGCAATGGGATCACCCAAATGGCACACTTTTGGTTCGCCTGGAAATCCCCTGTAGAATGCAAATTTTATCTGTCGTTTTATTGTCAAATTTGAAATGGAATTGGAGGAGCCTTTGAGCTGTAATCCTGTTGTGTTATTTAGTCCACCACGCTAATACAAAATTTTCCAGGCAGATTTTTGGAAAAGAAAAAAAAAGGCGGGCATAAAATCCGCCTTCTTTTATGTATTCAAACCTCCGTAATTCAGTGCCAGTAGCACTTAAGAAGATTCTGACAGTTGAGGAGAAATCTTCAAAATGGTATCTTAAAAAAGAGACCAAAACTATGCTGATACTCCAAATGGTTCAAGTACAGCTTCAGTTTTACTTTGAGTGCACCTTTTTAGGCGTTCAGGTAATAATACCAGGAGAATTGCAACGGTTTAAAGCACATTTCAAGCATCTTTACCTAATCTCGCCAAAAACGGAGCCGGCACTAAGCGTGACAAAAACTGTCTTCCCATCTGGTCCTCCAACCACCTGCACCTCCCCGGCCTTGATGATGTACATCTCCCGACCGACCTCGCCCTGTGGAGGAACACGGCGAGAGGCAAATGATGAAATCATTATTAAGCAGCAGTTGGAGCCTTATACCAGATGACTTGAGAAATGGGTTACAACCTGAGCTGATCTCTTGCCACTCACAGGAGTGACACACAGAGGCAGACAATCATTCACAATTGACACTTTGAGTAGGCTATTGCACTGAAAAAGAAAACACACCTAGCTGCCACCTACACTTGTTTTCAACAACCTCAAAAGAACTACAGGATGTCCCTCAAGTCTGGAATCGGGGGGGAAAAGGACATTTCATTAAATAGCAAGTAAAAATCTATGGATAAAAGGACCACTTTGCAATTCTGCCACTTTGATTTATCAAACGCTAAAACCAATCCATGAGGCAACTACATATTGTTAATAACCCGTGTTACTGTTATTTTGAAAAATTGCTAAATCACAGCTCTCTTTGGGGTTCCAGGATTTTCGGGTGGCCCGAAGCTCTGTATCCCACGAGCAGTGGCAGTTTATGGCATGTGCATTCTGTGTGCACAGACCTAACGTCTCCCAAAATAAAAATAAAAAATGCTATGTGAAAGTGTTTATAAGTTTCTTTGCGTATCTAGAATTATTATTGATTATTATTAGCAGTAGTCACAGTAGTTTTCAGGAGTCTTGCACCCATGGAGAATGTTGGTGTTGCAATGCTCTCCTTTTTTTTAACACACACACCTTTACATTGCCCCTCCCCTTTTTTTACTTAATAAATTGACGACAATGTGTACTTTTCTGCAATTTCCAACATATGTTGGAAGTGATATTGTATATTATTAATATTGTAAGTGAATAAAGTATTCTGTTTTATTTGCCTATATTTTTTCCAAGCTTTGGGAACCCCTGTAAAACCTACCTTTTTGCAGACATAATCCCCTGGCAGGTAAACCACTGATCGCAGGCTCTTTAACATGTCAAAGATCATCTGTTGATCGCAGCCCTGTCAAAAAGGACAATCACACTTAACTCAGACTTAGGTGGGTCTGTTGCTTGGTATTTGTTTATATTGCGATGACATGCAATGCAATCATTCATTATTATAGTAAAACTGAACGGCTTTAACGTACCTGAAAGAGAGGGACTTTGCTGACGATTGCGTAATTGACATCTATGGCGATGTCCAGACGCATCTTATCTGGCAATTGAGTCAACAGGTCCTGCTCGTCTAGGTGGACGGACAGTGTTGGAACATTTATTAGTACCTGCACATTGTATCTTTCTACATACCATACATGAAATTAGGTATACCTGCATTATCTAAAGAGATTCAAAATCCAAATCAAAATTTGTAAAATATTACAAATGTAATAGTAGGTTTTGAATGCCACTGTCAGAGAGATTCATTTAATGATATGTTCATTATCGGTGTGCAGCGGTGTCGAACTACATTACATCATACTGAAAGCTATTCATAATATTTTGGCTACATCATTAGCCTACATGAGAGGGTCAAAATATAAGACACATTTTTCAGTGTCATGTCATGCTACACCTAATGTAGTGCCAAAGAGCTAACGCATCAAATAATAAAAGCAGGCAGTGGTGAAAAGTTAAGCGGAACACTTCACTGTAAACTTTCATGCTACTCTCAAGGGCTCATTTCCTTACCCAGCATGCCTTGTGATTGCCATGTGTAGTTGTACCAGGTTTTGACTCTGTTCTGGACATCTTTGGGGATGCGATATGAAGACATGTATTTAATGGTGTTGTCCATACAGGTACGGTAGTACGTCTGACTAGCTGTGGCCGCACCAACGACATCACGCATCTGAGAAGAAATACCTTCGCTATGTACAGTACCTTTGTGTTTCTACTTGTTTTTTGTTTTTTTTCTGAAACCTACCTGCCCAATCATAATAGAAAAGACAAAGACTCCCACAAAGTAGTTGATGAGCTGGAAGACAATCTCAAACAGAGTGGTGGGATCTGGCAACCCCCCGATGGTGATGAGGGTCTTTACCGCAAAGTAGTAACAACGGATGTAACTGTGGGAAGAAAACATTGACAGGAAGCAGGATTGCATGAAATGAAATTAAGTTATCGTATTTGATTGTTGTCTTTTATCTGGAAAACCAAATAAAACATGCAACGTCTGTTTCACCGACCTGTTGCCTTTGCCGTCGTACACCCACTTAGTGGAACCCAGTCCTTTGAAGGCGGAGCCCCAGTAGTAGAGGCAGGCGTTGCAGTGGAGACAGTAGAGAAGATATGTGGTGGTCCGGATCACCCTGAAATACAACAGAAAGGAAATTATCTCTTTGGTATTTAAAGGAAGGACGTCAACCCAAACATATTTTTGTCAAGAATATGTTCCATGCAGGCCCACTCGTTGAAACAGGGCATTCTGATAAATATTAAGTTTGTGGAATAAGTGTTAATCCATTCGTTTTTAGCCATCTCTGGGGGCGGCCATTTTGTCTTCTGTCGACTGAAAATGACATCACAACTGCTCACAATGTCCAATCACGGCTCAGATTCAGAAAACAGGTCAGCCGTGATTGGTCGTTATCTGAGCCCTGAGCAACTGTGATGTCATTTTTAGTCGACAGAAGACAAAATGGCCGCCCCCAGAGATGGCTAAAAACGAGTGCATTTTGCTGCTTAACTTATATTCCACAAACGCAAAATTAATCAGAATGCCGCGTTTCAACTAGTGGGCCTGCTGGGAACATAAAAATATGCTTGGGTTGACTTCCGCTTTATGAGTATGCTAAAGGTGTGGATAAAGACAAAATATTAAGAGTTGTGTTGTATCGGGATTGCAGTGGCAGTGATTCCCAACCACTGTACACTTCCAAAAACTATAAATGATTTACAATTCATACTTGTTAATTTATCTATGCCAGCGACATACACTGACAGGCAGAACAATCAATTGATTTTCTACTACATGGCAGAAGGGAAGATGCATATTTATAACCAGTGACTGTACTTTTTGTGTTTTTCTGTTCGATGGTTGAATAATTATGCACCAGCCTCAACTATCAATATTATCCAAGTATGTGCCGGCACTCACTTTATGACCATTTAAAATTTTTCATATGTCTGTTTTATTACATCATGCTTTTAAAAGAGTGGCTATTATGTTATTTACCGCTCTGCTTTTTTCGTTTTAATTTCATGACACCATCGAGATAGTTTGTTTTAATGAATGCTGATTAAGAAAAATGTCTGACTGAGGCAAACCCCGGGAGGGTTAATTCACCAATAAACTCGTTGCAAAATACTATACATAAATGCAAATGCTTGAAATGGAATGTGTTGTCAGCCAACATATCATCACAATATGTACGTACATGTGAGGCAGATGTCCTAACCAGTCCACCATGCCGCCCACTTATAGCCATTGATCCATTTTCTAAACTGCTTATTGTATTCAGAGTCGCAATGGGAGCCCACAGCGGGTATCCATTCACACTCACATTCAGACCGTCACTGAGTGGGGACTGAACCTACGCTGCCTGAAGATCACACAAGTCATGCTGGTGACCCACTATACTGTCAGTGACCTTTTCATTCATTTGTAAACCTTAATATGCAAGAAGACTGTTTCCAAAACTTCCCATTAATATCGATTATCACAGAATTGCGGTACATATTGTGACAATATCGGTGCTACTATATCGGAAAAGTTACTGTGGTAATATACAGTGGTGGGTTTCTTTCGGTGTGGGAGTTTTTTCTTATGCTTATTATCAACTGGTCAAACATTACTGTATGTAGTGCAGAAGAGAAGAACAGGACTGAAAGTTAACAACAAAGTCAAGACAGCTCACCTGTAGATGTAGGCTTTGGTCAAGATGGCCTCTAAACGCTCATTGAATTCAAAGAATGAGTTGATCTAGTGACCATTGATGGAAAACACTATTATTCTCAGTGTTATTGATGTCCAGAAGGATTTTTTTTAAATGTGAAAATGCTCACCTTGAGTAACCGGGGCAGGCGCAGAAGAGGATTGATGCCAGTTTTGAAATAGAAGAGCTCCAGTGGAACAAGACTGGCCACATCAAACTGAAACAGACACACACAGTAAATGCTCACTGATTGGTTATTTCTTGATTAGGAATGATTTCATCAAATTGGAAACAAGATGTAAATATGTAAAGTTAAGAGTATCCATCCGTTATCCATTCTCGAAACAGCTTTTCCTGTTTGGGGGACCGGGAAGCTGGAGCCTACCACAGCTCACGACTGAACTGGTCCGCAGTCAATCACAGGGCACATGAAGAAAAAACAATGCTGACTTTATGGAAGTCAGTATGAGTGAATCACTACACCGTCAGTGACTATAGTTTAAGAATAATATTACAAATTAAATGGAATTATCAATGTAAATTTGTCTACTAGAGAGAGCAACAACTAAAATATAATGAATAATTATTCAACTCCATCAGCGATAGTATGAGATGCCCGGTCATCCGTGTAATGCCGCTGCTCCTCCGCATTGAGAGGAGCCAGATGAGGTGGCTCGGGCATCTGGTTAGGATGCCTCCTGGACACCTCCCTGGTGATGTGTTTGGGGCACATTCTACTGGGAGGAGGCCCCGGGAACGACCCAGTACATGCTATAGAGACTAACGTCTCCCGGCTGGCCTGGGAAGGCCTCGGGATCCCTCCGGAGGAGCTAGACGATGAGGCTGGGACGAGGGAAGTCTGGGATTCTCTGCTAAAGCTGCTGCCCCCGTAACATGACGCCCGGATAATTGGAAGAAAATGGTTGGATGAAAATGGATGGATGGAAATGTTCCTACTTGCATATATATTCGGACAAATACACAAAAACCATTGTTCGAGGTGCCTAAACATATACGCTCTTACCTTGAAACGTTTGGTTTTCATGTAATTCTTTCTCATTTCTTTTGTGTCACACTGTTTAGAAAAGAAAAACGTGCTATTATAAACATAATCTCTGTAGATCCTAAACAATTTTCCACAGCTGACTCAGAATATAAGAAGACAAAAAAAAATAATTTTCACCATGAAATAGCAATTAATTATGGAATATATTAGCACTCACAACTATGTCCCCTCCACGGACAAACTGCAGACGTGGCTGGAAGACGGTGATATCCAGGATGTAAATAAGGTCACAAAGGTAGTCAGTCAGCAGCCAGTAGTAAATATTGCCTGGTGTCTGGTAGGGGAAAGCCCAACGCACTGGGATGAACCACACATTCCAGTTCCACGCCAGCGATACCAAGAACATCCACAGGACATACATTAAATCTGGGGGAAGAGATGCGCATAGAGAGGATGGAGGGCATGGCAATGAGAGATTGAGAAAATGATGTCATTATTAAGAAGTAGGACGATCTTGTTTGGATTTTTCATCACTACGAAGCTAAAGCATGCTAATAGTGAATTGAGGAGCATTGCTGGTGGTGACAAAGGAGGGAGAGGGGGGGGATTTCTCACTGGTGAAAGGGTCGATGCTGGCGGGGAAGCGGTAGCGCACATAGGCTCGTGTCCGTTGAGGGGATTTCACCTGACGGCCGGACTTCTCTTCCTCTGCTTCACTGTCGGCTCTCGCTCCTGACGGACCAGGGAGATCCTCAGCATCTTCCTTGTCCACAGGCTGAGCAGCAGGAGCAGGCTGCAATACTTGGGCCTTTGGAGGAGCTGGTGACAACACACAGGTCATGGGGGAGAAGTGTTTGGGTCACACAAGCCTACTTTTGATGCAGTTACATTTGGAGTGTGACAACAATAATTCAGTGTTATGAAATCCATTCATGCATTTTCTTCTGCTTTTCCGGGGTCGGGCCACGAGGCCAGACTTCCCTCTCCCCAGCCACTTCGTCCAGCTCTTCCAGGGGGAACCCAAGGCATTCCCAGGCCAGCCGGGGGAGACATATTCTCTCCAGTGTGTCCTGAGTCGTCGCCGGGGCCTCCACCCGGTGGGATGTACCCTGAACACCTCACCAGGGAGGCGTCCAGGAGACATCCTAACCAGATGCCCGAGCCACCTCATTTGGCTCCTCTCGACACGGAGGGGCAGTGAAAGAGAGTGTGAGTCCCTCTCCGATGACATAGCTTCTCACCCTATCTCAAAGGGAGAGCTTGGACACCCTGTGGAGGAAACTCATTTTGGCCGCTTGTATCCAGGTTCTTGTTCTTTCGGTCACGACCCATTGCTCGTGACCGTAGGTGAAGGTACACTCTAAAAACAGTTGGGTTAAAAATAACACAATCTTGGGTCAAAAATGGACCGATACATAAATTGGGTCAATTTGACCCACTTTCTTACATTGTTTTGTACAAAACAGCCCAATTTGGGGGTTAATTTGTACAAAAGCATCAATTTTTTTAGGTTGGCAAAACAACCAAGAAAGTTGGGTTGTATATATATATGTATGTATATATATATACACTATATATACACAGCATATATTCTCTATAGGCGTACATACATAGTATACAGTATATCATTCCTTATAGCTGCAATCAATGGCAGATGAAAACGTTGCGTGTCACTCACAGGGGATGATGCTGTCCTCGTCAGAGCTGTCAGGGTCTATGAGTTTCTCTTTGGCCTTCTCCGTCCTCTCCTTAAACATGCGGACCAGCTCCTGAAGACGCTCATTGACCGCTGTGCTGGTCTGACTGGCGGACGATGACGGACGGTCTCGCAAGCTAAGCAAAATAAAGACGCACGTCATCACGGGGGAGCCTCCTATCTTCTGTCTATGTGTGTGGCTGTATGGTACTCACGGGTCATCGGAGCTGTGGATGCTGGACTGGCTGGCCCAGGCTCTGACCGGGATGCGTGCTTCCTCATCATCATCCTCACTTTGAGATTGCAGCCTCCTACTAAGTAAGAATAGTTTGAGGGAGTTTTATCACTGTTTCATACAGTGTATGATGTTGCACATGACACTGTGATGGATGGACACGGGTGATAGGGAGCTCAACGGAGTGGATGCAGTATGACAAGACAAATGGACCCTGTAGGGGATAGAGTCATCAAATGTCTTTCATCTTTTTCCAGATAGTCCTACGATTTCCTCACAATTGTTGCGCATGACTGCAGCAAGGTTCAAGAAACAGTAATAATGAGAGTGTGAAAAAAAAATGCAGAGACAAAAATCAAATGAGGATAAACATGGTCGACACATTGATGCAGCCACAATACAAGGCTGATGCATCCATTTATTGTTTTTTCCCTCTTTAGGCTAACCAACAGTAGCAACAATCATGTTGGTCACGATCACAACAAACAACAACAACAGCACAAGAAGCTTTCCAAGTAACTCATTTTAACATCACAAAACATTGCAACTAAATTGTGTGCTGCAAAGGCCGTGTGCGTTGTTTTGTTTTTAGAGTCTCACATTGTCCTTCATTTCCAACATTACTTTAAACATACTGTACAGTGTACACACACATGGCATCTGCGGGACACTTAGACCAAAGACAGTATTGCAGCAGAAGGGACAGCAGAGGGCAGAAGAGACAACTTGAACACACTAGGAAAATGTGAACCACTTCATTCCAATCACTGCTGATTAAGTCGAAAAATGGAATTCCAAATGAATTGCTTATCATCGGATTGTGGACGGAAATGTTTCACTTGCAGGCAAGCAAGCGGTGACGTATTCATGTGAAGCTATGTCTCACTGCAGGATTGCATTGAAGCTATCCACCTGTGCCTATAGTTCACTGCAGGGCTCATTACAGTCAACAAACAGAAAACTACAATTCCAACAATCCATGCTTCCTCCTTACTCTTTATCTCCTTTGCTGCTGATGCAAATTAAAGACACACATTTAGCACAGTCATTACAGGTGGTCAACATTTAAAACAAAACATTTCATAAATCTTGTTTTTGTACTATCGGCCCTGAAATACCATCTAACTATTTTCGGTCGAGAGGATGAAAATATACGAATAGTTCATACTATTATGATAAAAATGCATGCGTCTCTTATCTCTGACTATCCTCTCTCAAAATACTGTTGCATACTGGCACATTTTGGTGCTATGCCCCCCTGCCACTATTGCATAAATATAGTATTTAACACAAGTATTTTGTTGTCTTTAACCCTCACCTCTGTCGACCTCCTGTTGGGGTCACAGGGACAGTCAGGGTTGTTAGTCTAGGATCCTGCGGGGTGAGGAGTTCCTCCCCTTTTCCCTCCCCGGCTTTCTCGCGGTGCGAGTCGACATCCTCAACATTGACTGCTGGACGGAGGCTGAGCCGAGAACCATCTGTGGATGTTAAGAGAGAAAATTGGCACGGGGGGTGTTAAAAACAGAGCCAAGAAGTAGATCAGCACACAAATGCACATTGCAAAGCAGGCCAAACGCAGAGCTGATGGGGAAGGGAAGAAGATGTAGAAAAGAACATACCGTAATGCTTGGGGACCTCTGAATTAGGCCATCTATAATTGTATTGTGATAGCTTATCTACTAAACTAATCAATCTGGCTCAGCTGTGCCAACCTCAATAAAAACAAAATGCGTCCTCTTGACCAGTGTGAAAGAGCTAAAGCTATATCAAAACATTATTATCAGAGATATATGTTGAGTGACTTGACAAATTTTCTTGGGCACAGGTGCTATACAAACTTACAACAGCATTTTAGAATGATGTTTTTGTAATTGTAATATGCTTGGGTTGACTTCCTCTTCAAGAAATAGAATTTTGGGGTCCACTGATTCACCTGTGCGTCTTACTGGCGAAATGTGTGAGTCATCTTTGATGAAGAAGGCCGGGTTAGAGAGACCCGAAAGCTGGCGGGGCAGCAAGTTGAGTTGCTTGGACGGGGGGCTGACAATCGGTGGCAGGCGGGGGTAGGCGGGGACATTTGGCAGGTCAAGGGCGCTGCCCTTGGGTGAGGACGGAGACGGGGAGCGGGAGCGGAGGTGATGGTGCGAAGGAGGGAGAGGGCCTTGTCTAGCAAAAGGGTTGAGTTCCAAGTCCTGCTTTTGTTTTTGCTGTTGTTGTCGTCGTTTCTTAGGCATCGTGAGGCATAAGGCTGTTGAGCCGGCTCCGGATGTTGCCAAGGTACTCCTGCGTTCTGCTGGGAAACTGCGAGAGCTTCTGAGGAATATTTTCCAAGCTCTGGTAGACTGCTGTCAGACCGGAACCGACCGAGGTGGTGGCGGTGGAGGCTGCGGGCAAGAGCTCGCTCAGACTGCGGGCAATGTCTCGAGGAACCTGCGTGAGTCGGATCTGAGAGAGCTCTTGGCGCAACTCGGGCGGCAGAGAGGGTAAATGCTTGGTGATGTCGGACAGCTGGGCGGGTAGTTTAGGCATGGGGGGGATCTTGGGACGGGAGATGCCGTTCTCTTTGAAGAAGGCGTTGATATTGCCCAGGCACTCAGAGGTGTGGGGGATGCGCATCAGGCAGCTCTTAAATGCATCGCAGCTTACTGGCGCTACAGAGGAGACAAGTGGATAGCACATGTACTGTCAGAAATAATGTTGGGCTCCTTATTCGGAGGAGCTCACGCTATCAGTGAATACATTCCTATGTAGATTGCTGTCTGCTAGCGCAACAGCAGACATGAAAGGCACACACTGTGCAAAAATGAGCCACATCCAAATGAATAAGATTTACCCCCACACTCGTCTTCAGTGGCATCCTCCTGCAAGAGACAAAGCATACAAATCAATATTACTCTATGGCGCTTCATCTTTTTATAACCACAGGAAGTGAAGGTAGAAGGAGACCCAGAACAATATTTGAAACGATTACTGTGTCTGCAATGTCCTTTGCCACCAGCAGGCAGAATAATACAGTTGTGCACACATGCAAAGAAGAATAGACTTCTTCTTTTAACACTACTCAGTAAGATGCTATAATATTAGTCATTTTGCACAGAGGATAAAGAACATATGCCTGTAATTATTGTCATATTATGTGATGATACGTGTCGCTCCACCATTTGTGCTCAAATCCATTAGCTGCGTCCAAATTCGTAATGTGCGTTCTCCAAGGACGCAAGTCCTCCTCATGTAGCCTGCGTGGACCGCATAAACCGTGGTGGATTTGGACAGGCCTATCGACTCTCACTTGACTGTCTTCTGTGCCGCCGCAAGATGGCGAGAATGTGCTTGGGTGGAAGAAAGAGACGCGGTGTAGAAGAAGAGCAGGGTCATGTATGCTACGAAGGTGTGCTCCGAAGTAGCCTTTGCTCAGGACTCATCTCCATGGAAATGGCGACCAGATTTGAAGGAAAGATTTTCAGGCCGCAATAATTTGGAAGTTATGTCATGTGGCCTGCAAATTTGGCCTTTGGAGGACGCAACCTATGGACTTAGACAGCCAATGTTTCTAAAACAGCATCTATCAATGCTAACCGTTAGCAAGTCAATGGTGTCTCGCGTTGTTTGTTAGCACTGGGCTAGTGGACTTCCTGTATGTACTGTATGTGGTTATTTTCTTTGTTTTCCTTAGTGTGGCAGTAATGTTCGACTGGGGGTGGCATTAAACAGCTTGAAGCCTCTATTTTTTGATGAATTGTTGACAATTTGCTGCGATTGGCTGGCAACCAGTTCAGGGTGTACGCCGCCTACTGCCCATAGACAGCTGGGAGAGGCTCCAGCACGCCCGCAACTCTTGAGAGGATACGAAGCTCGGATAATGGATGGATGATGTTCACAATTTGCCAAACTGATGCTCATTGTGAGGTGAGTGGAACTGTGGAACTGTGCTCATATCTTAAAACTGCGCTCACAAGTCAAAGCAAAAATTCGGCTGAACCACGCCTGAACCTACTGTTCGTGTCAGTTGAGTAATTATGTTCATTGCATGTGTGTTCATTACTTTTTCGTCAGTCTTGGCATCTTGAATGTCTTTGTCAACCCTCTGTGGCTGCTGGGTTACAGGCTCAGCTTGTGAAACCTCTTCTTGACTCTGGACCACTGCTTGTTGAACGCACTCCGGCTCAGAGTTCTTCACTGGTTCAGGTCTCGGAGGGGTACAGGAGGATATCGCTAGTGGCTCCTGTTCGAGCTCTCCTTTGGCTTTCATTTTGGATCACATGGAATAAAACAATTGGAGTCATCACGCGATGTAAACATTAAGAATGTGAAGATGTCCTTGTACTGAAAAGAGGTTATGTTGTGCAATTTTTTTTGGTGTATAATGTCTGCAATTCCATACCTTCCTCGATGATGGTTTCCTCCTCAGCTTTGCTCTCCTCCTGCTCCTCAACAGCAAGAAGCTCCTCTTTTCTGCATGTAGAAAGCATTATTTTTTATTTTGACCACCAAGATGTATTAGTCCTATTGTGGAGACAGGTGCCCCTGCAATTTTTGTGCCGAGCAAAACTATAGCACAAAGTGCAGTCTAACTGTACGCATGGGTGGAGTTCATCTTTCTTTTGGTATTTTTGTAAACGGGCGCAGTCAGAAATGGGCGTTTGCGCTGTTGTTGGAGTGCACATAACCATCTTGATTCCCAGCTAATCCTAGTGGTTCCCATAAAATCCATTGAAATTCAGCACATGAGAGGCGTGCGATCTGCATGTCAGAAGCATACCGGACTTGTAGGAATCAATGCAGGAGTATGTATGTAAGGCTGTAAGAAGATATCCACTTGCGGATTATGAAACGTTGGCAGCTGCAATGTGGGCGCTTGGAGACCCCTGATCGTACGTCTGTGCATGTCAAATCCTCCCACCACGCACACAGACAGCAGTTGTGCCGCGGTGAGTGGGGTGCTTTTAAAAATATATTAAAAATGATAATAATGATTTCTGCAATGGTTCAGAGGGTTTGATGCATGCCGATGTCATATTTATGAACGATGACATCAACCACTCATATCAGCAGAGCGCAAAAACTGTCTGTCTGCGCCTGGATCCAATTTTTTTATTTTCAATTCAATTATTTTTTTAAATGTTAGTGTAAAATGTTATTATCCATAAGTTCCAGACTCACAGCAATCATGATGATAAAATTACTCCCTCTGTCTTCAGCGTCAATAAATCCAAATTAGGACATTACATTGGGCAGTCTGGGAATCGCACTTTGCCCACTTTTAGCCAGGATTACTGCTGTGTATCATTAGCAAAGGCAACAGGTGATTTAGCCATCACATGTAACAAAATATTGCTATTATTAATAGAATATTTAGAATATTGAAATCATCAGAGTGGCAAAGTAAGAATAGTAAGCATCAATTGATGACATAAGGCTATCTTCACATTTCACGTAATACTCACTTTATCCGCCAATGTTCATGATGCGTCTCTTTAAAAAAAATAAAGCAACAGGCGTCTGATTCATAAAAACTATGATTGCATGTTATTATACTTAAAATCTAGCCAAACAATGAGCTAAATATTCCAATTGTATGTCTGTCTTTCCCCTTTGTGTGTCAGGACACACAGAACAGCAGCAGCAGGTGTGCATGTTACCGTGGGAACCATGGGGACGGAGGAAGGGAAGGCTGGTGCGTGAAAGAGGGGGAGGGCGGCTGTTGCCAAGGGAAGCTGCGGTCGCTAGGGCATGATGCTGCGATGCTGAGGCAGCGTGTGCACACGTCACATAACAAGACGTCTGTGGGAATTGGAACGGGATCGCATAGAGACTCACTATAGAGGGAATTGAATTGATCTCATTTGAGGTGTCATCAAACGTGTTTCATCCGCATATTATTGACGGTGTGAATCCCTTTTATTTTGTGTGACAAATGAATGGTACAATAGCAAGAAATCTACCACAAAGAGCAAAAGTGCACCTACATTGACTTTCCTTTCAACCTTCTTTAACTTACGCGACGACTTGATGAGTCACTTGTCTCTCTTCTTGTAAAACTTGCAGTCTGAAGGCGGTGAGCACAGCCATGTGTTATTTGTTATTTGTGCACACACAAATTGAAGAAAAGGAACACATACTCTGCACCAGGCTCGTCCAGCAGCTCTGGGCTCCCCAGTGAGAGTTTGATGGACTGACCCTCGCTGGCCAGCTGTCGTATGGCCATCTCGGCCGTTTGTTTCGCCACTTCTGCAGCCATGATGGCCATCTCCATGCGCTCCTGCAGCAAACTAACGAAACGCTTTGAATGTCATGGGCGTGAGCCACTCTTATGCCATCTTAGATAGAGGTGTCTCATGCGCTGCAATACTTTTGTCCAAATAAGTGGATCACCAAATGTTCAGTCTGTTTCCACTGGGAAAAACTGCTACTCATACTTAATAATGAGACTAGTGAATAGGTCACTCAATGGTGGTCCATATGTGGTCTCTTAAAGGGGACATATGAAAATCGACATTTCAATCGTTTGTATACAAATAGTTGAGACTCTGAAATGCCCGCCCTCCCATCAAATGAGGAATTGAACGATCAAGTTAATCCCAAGGAGGGTGAGTGGTGGCTCATTAATGCTCATAGATTTTTTTTTTTTAATGGTTGCTAGAGGGGCCAGAAAAGTCTATAATTACAGTGATAAAGTCCCTAGTTGACAAGATTGAGTAGGGCTCACTTTGTGGTCCTACTCCTGGTAGTCATGGTAACAAAATATAATAATAAGAAATAATCTTTTTGATGATGATTTTACTATTACCACAGCTAAGTGCAAGGTCAAGAGGTAATGTTTTGATCACATTTTGCTCATAATGAGGAACAAAACAAAAGCACAGTGGGCATGACATACACGAGGGAAAGGCTACTGGCGTGTGTACCACAACCACATCCTTGATTAATTTTTTTTTTTTAAATGAAAGAAAAATATATTGTAGATATTTTATTTTTTTTTCAAACCCCCAAATTCTCCCCAAAACACTGATAAAAATTCATTATATCAAGCAATGAACTGCAAATATGCATCGACTGTAGTTTTAAGTTGTAATATCACCATTTACCACTAGATGGCAAACATTGCGTCTTATACTGCCCCTTACGACATGAGTAGGTTTAATATTTTTTGCGGATTTGTAATATGTAGGAAAAACGTGGTACATCAATATTAAAATTTTGAGTGAGTTGATTTTTATGATAAAATGAACAAAATTACTTCATGCACTTAATGTGTGTTTCTTGTTCAGCAGTTTTTTGCTGTCCTTGAATGGTATTTTTTTTATGCAAGAGAGCCCTTTCCGCAGGGGTGAAAATAAATACCAGTATGTGGTTATCTAGTTATTTGCTTCAAACCCTTTGTTGTTGTGTTAGGATAGTGGATTTTTTATACATGCATCCAAAATGTATGATGAAAAATGAAATACAGCCCCCTCCAGAATTTAAGTTGCCCATCCTTGACATACACCATATGGCCATGCACTGAATGAGTTTTAAAACAATCAAAGTCTGATTAGTCTGAAGTGTGCTTAATACTATGGTATTATTTCGATTTTTTTATTATTATTATTTTAACCATCACTAGTAGGTTTGATCACAGATCACACTAAATAAAATAATGACCCTGATGAGAACCTACCGTTCCTCCATGGTGGCCAAAGCCACATCCTCGGCCTCGCGCCTGATGCTTTCAATCAACGGTGTCCAGCGGCCTGTTTGGGTCTCAGCATCCTCCTGAAGAATTTGAGCTAAAGCCGGATGGGATGTTTGTAGTACTTGGTTTGTCTCAGCACACCTGTGGAGGTGCATGGAGGAACTGGATCGTCTCCTCGGTGCTGTGGTCTGCTGTGTGTCGGCTGAGGTGATGTGGCCCTCGTTGTCTGAATCCACATCTTCTAACACCATGTCAGGGTTTAGTTTGGTAGAGGCTAAGAAAGGACGGAAGGGTCACTTTGTGTGGAAGGAGAACATAGTGGAAAATGAACTTTTTACATTTCGGTAGTGAAGAGATAAGGTGAGGCACACAAGAAAACTCACACTTTATCTCATATAGTGGTTTTTTTATTTACCTCAGCAACTTTGCAAGACAGTTTGTTAACATATTTGTTTCAATTTGAGAATTAATGGATGATTCACATCCCCTCGTACAACAACATACATCCACATGCCACATTTCACAGTTCAAGGCCAAAGAGACAAATCAAGTGCATCAGAACAGACCTAATTCAGTACGCAGTATTTTATTACATTTCATTTTTTATAAATTACCGGACATGCACAAAACTGTCTAATGGAACTCAGCCATCAGTGAATAACATATTACATATTTATATGTCAGCAATTTCTCTTACTAATCAGTATAAATCGAGTAAATTATAGAACATGTTTTCCATAAAAATATACTTTTCATGTAGTCCAACTAATAATACTATAAAATATATGCATAGCTGCCACTTTATCATATTAAACAGATTCATTTTCTTTGTTTTGTCAGAAATACGGGAAATGTACTAATGAAATTATATCTTTTTTTTTTATCAAATTATTAGCTTTATTATATTTAGTGTGTCACCTTTTTTTTCATCGTCTATTTCTCCTTTAGGTGTGACTTTAGGCATGAAATAAAGTACTGTACTACAAAATCATGATGGGGAACGTCCATTTCCTGTCCCACTCATTCTCACAAAGGCTGCTGGTTAGATGGAGCCTCTCCCAGTTGATCAGTTGGCAAGAGGCGGGGTTCACCCTGAACGGGTTGCCAGCCAGTTGCAGAGCACATATGGACAAACAACCATTCTCACTCACATCCACACCTATGGACAATTTAGAGTCTTCAATTAAGCGGAGGAACATGATTTTGGAATGTGGGAGGAAGTGGGCGTGAATGAAAGAGAACATATTACTTATGAACATGATATAAATTTCAACAAAGGCTATACATTCATATTGAACTGTATTGCGTACAGTAAGGTGAGTTGAATATTCTTGTTACATTTTCCAGCTGCCTTGTGTTTTATTATTGCGTGCGTATTAAGAAGCTGTAGTAGTGCCACAAAGCTTAATGCTAAGTGTTGATAAATGTCTCTATGTATACGGTAGCATCCCCCAGCCGTCTCCTCCTGCTGTTCAAGGGGCTCGCAGCGCCTTCCCCCCTGAAACAGAAGGAGAAGAGGTACTGAGTTAGGCTCCGGATGTCCTGACTGTGAAGAAGAAAAAAAAAAAAGAAATACAACTAGTGCTGGAGCATGGCTCTGCTGAACTGTGAATTGTGGCATTCAAGGGAAACAGTGAGCTAGCAGAGGGAATTGTCTTTTACTGAGTACAAGTACAAGGTGCAACTCACCTTTCTTTAGAACATCTGCTGTGGCCTGTGAGCAGAGTAAACAATGTGAGAATGAATGTTCAGCGAAGGAATGAAGAGATACACAAATGGAGAAAAAGAGAAGACCAAAATTTACCTCAGCCTCATTTTGGGATGGAAGAACAGGCTGAGGGAACTTCAAGCCAAGTCCTGACACGAACCAGCCAACCACCCTGTGGAGAAACACTCTCATTAACCTCTCCTTAATTCTTATATTTTACATTGGAAAAAAAAAGTTGACATATCACTATTAAAACGCTAGGTTTTTGTGTTATAAAAATGAAACCATGCTAATTCATTTCAAAACATTTTCTTTTTCCACCAAACGTGACCTATAACCTCCACAACTTTTTTTTTTTAACTTTTCAAGAGTGGAGGTAAAAGTAAACAAGTGAAATACTGTGGTTGCACAAGTCTGCACACCCTCTTATAACTGCGAAGTGGCTGCATTCAGAATTAATCAATCACAGTCAAACTGATGTTAAATGCGAGTCAGCACACACCTGCCCACATGTCAAGTGACTCCGATTAAATCCACATACATTTTATCTGTTCTAGTAGACTTTTGTGATGACTTTTTACTTCCTGGCAAAGCCTGAATGTTTTGTGATAACACTTGACTGATATTTGGAACAGTTCATAACTCCAGCCCCCCAACCCTCCACCATTTAAAAGTACAGTATGTAAAAGAGAAAACAATTTATGTAACGGAGAAGAATTATTTGAAGTAATTTGGGAAAAACAAATAAAACAAAGTAAGTCAAAGTAAAAAAGAGATTGTATAAAGTTGAAAATGAAGAATGTGGAGAAGAATACAAAGTATGTAATGTCGAAACAGTAATGAAGAAAAAGTTTGCAATATTGAAAATAAAATCTGCAAAGGAAAAAAAACAAAGAATAAAAAGAATAAATAGGTGAAAACAAAGGATGTAAAGACAAAGAGGAACAGAAGGAGAAAGTGAGGACTTTAAGTAGAAAAACAATGCAAGGATCTAAAAGACAAAATGAAGCATGCACGGGAAAACTAAAGGAGGTCAACGTACGCTGAGGCCTTGCTATCAGTGTCCAGTGAGATTCCACTGAGAGATTCAGGTGGCGGAGAAAGAACTGCGGCAGAAAATTACATGAAATGGAAAAAAAAAAGCAAGTGAGTGACCAAATTCTAAAGTCAGCTGTTATGTGCAAAAAAGATGTGAGTCTTCCCACCAAGGAATGTAAAGTATGTACTTTTGTCCAAAGATGAACGGGGAGTCTTTTGGGGTTTCGGCTGAGTGGGCACGGAACTGGCAGGGACAAGAATCGGCTGAGGGATCTTCTTCTTTATCCACGTCACCATGCTGCAGCAGACAAAAAAAATTGTAGTTATATTAACTGTTGTTGCTGCGATGGTGTAAAAATGGACGGCAAGAGCTGAATAACACTCACTTTGGGGGGAACAGGTTTTGACTGTCCTCCTCCTCGACCTCGTCTTCTGACACCATTTCCACCACTGGGATGTTTGGGAGCGGATCATAATCTGGATACATGGATGCTCGAGAATTAAAAATGAGTCAACAAATAACATTAAAGTACAACCTTTATTCAATTTGAATGTGAAAAAAACATTTACAGTGTATATGTACAGGGGGCGAAGAGCTCAATTTTATTGTACTTTTTTAAACTGAGTTTGTACATAAATCGAAACATGCTGTAATCAAACACTAGTACTAAAGACATAATTACCTAAAATAAGCATTTGTATGGAAAACACTTCTAGGCTATGAATTTAAAACAATCACATGAAAACAGTAAGTATGGCCGTAATTTAGCATGCATTCTTGTGCTGAGTAATATACAGTACGTACACCATTTGGAACCACCGAATGACTAATGTAACAGTGAGGACAACCTGCATCTATTTTGTATCTATCACACTGACAAAGACAAAATTTACCTGGCAGAGTTGCAACTTCATACACCTGTAAGATACAAAAAAACAAAAAAACAGTAACAGCTGGACAATCATTCACATGGTCAACCGTTGAGTTGGGTTAGAACTAGCGTAAATGCTACTGTAAGCATTCAGTGATGCTGTATGCGGTTGCACAAACTTTACCGCCTCTAAAATGATCCAAAAAAGGTTTACTCAAAGACATAAACTAAAAAAATAGATAGGATATTACGTAGGTAGAATATTAAAAAATAATCTTAGTGGTGTCAGAGTCATTGAACAGACTTTTTTGTGGACATATATCAATTCAAAGGGAGAAGAAAATGATTACTTCAGGGACATTAGGTGAATGTGACTGTAAGTAGTATAACTTCCACTCAGTGGTGTTACTAGGCTGCACCTTAAAACTTGTTTTGTTTTCTCTTTAATTGAGATAACTGTTGTTGTGATTTGGACCAAACAAATAAAAGTCGATTTAATTTTGATATTTTATTCCCCATTCATCAGAACTACATCCAGTTTTCTTTGGGTGGGCAGAGTGTGTCCGTGGGTGGGCACTGGCCTCTGGTAACGCCCCTGCTTCCACTGTTGCCATTCATTAAATTTTCCTCTGTAGTTAGACCAAAGAGGAAATCACACACACCTTTGCAGACAGCACAGAATTTGAGAGATTTATTTAAATTGTAGGTTAATTGCCTAATTGGGTAAAGCCCCTCTAAAGCGCTTGAGCCCACCATTTACATTGCAGGTCAGACTGATCCACTTTAAAGTTTGAAAATGCACAATGAGGTGTTAATCAAAAAAAAAGTTATAGCAACTTCATTCAGCTACTGCTCTTATTCCTGATTTGTCTTTTGTTTATTACATATTCTTTAATTGTTTTTGCATTTACAAAGACCGAGCCTGATTAAATAGCTGGGGTTGGTTTTGGAAGCCTGTGAGACATCATTAAGTTGTTTGAGCCAGGGAGCTAAAAAAAATATTTTTTTTTTAAAGTGTGGATTTTCCCCTCACCTCTGTGTGCTCCTCTTGGTTGCCATCGTTGACTTCTCTGTACTTGTCGTCGGGTTGTGGCAGCACCTTGGTAAGGCTCTGAGTGACCCATCCCATCACTCCCGATCTGGGACACAGGCATCAAGCAAGCAATTCACCTTCTAGCAACATCCACAGAATGTGCAGCACTTTGCTGGTTAAAACGTTACCTTTCTCCATCCCCAACAGACTGGTGAATAGAAAATGAAAACATAACAGAATGAATAACCGGCACAAAAGATTTACCTCTTTGACGCAGATTGGATTATGTATGTAATGCAAGCATATGCCACATTTGTCAATAGTATTGTAGTCTACATGTGGTTTTTAAGATTGCTCTCGTGAAAATTTTGCAGTAAGGAAAACACTTTTTCACTAGTTATATTAGTTATAAAATGATTTGGGTGGGCATTTCATTTATCTGCTTATATATTTTCTTTTTTTTTTTTCATGTCAAGCTGTTTATGTTGCGGTCAAAGGGTGGCAGTGAACCACTAGATTCAGCAGACAGAGTTGTGCTAAAGGAAGAAAAAAAAAAAGCAGCTGCAATGTGTTTGTAATGTGCATTATTGGCATCTACAGACCTGGAGGGGAACACTATCTTTGGGCCAAGTGATGAATTTCAAACAGATACAATTACGTTTGTTCAACCCTGTGATAGGCTTTTCTCTAATGAGTGCCGCTCTACTTTGTTCATGAATTCATAGTCTGTGTAAACTGAACCCCCTAATACTATTTGAAATTAAAGCGAGTAATGGCATTTGAATTGCAACATTTGCCAGTAAGCTTTGCTGCAGCAAGTCGCCTTATTTTTATTTATTTATTTTATTTTTTATCTTGTTGAAAAGTAGTCCAGTTTGGACACATTACATATGTGTGTATGGTTTACATTTATCAAAAACATCACAAGTGAATGAAACTGAAGAAAAAATTCATCAAGTTCTTCTAATTGTGTTTATTCATCAAATACAAGAGCATTTGAACACCGCACCTTGTTGTCGAGGTGAGGGGAGCCAGCGGGCTGAGGCAGGGTGCTTGCAAAGCCGTTGGAAAGCCAACCTAAGACTCCCGCCTGGGACTGACTGTGGAGCAGGTGTGAAGAGAGCATAACATATTTATGTATGCATGAACACACACATTAATAAATATTGAAAGACTTAAAAAACAAGACAAGTTTACCTGTCCTCTGAAGCATCACCTGTACCCTTCAGTGGAGGACTCTTGACTGTGTTAGATAATGGGTATTAATAATCACAACCCACACAAGACATTAAACATGATATGTCACATTATAATCCTCACCATCACTGCTTTTGGAGCATCCCTGTTTAATCTGAGACACAGAGAGAAATGTTTTGAGGATTCATAAGTGTATTTATAGGTTTACAAAATGCGACGGTCTGTGCATTTGGTACCTGGGCCTTGAGTAGGGATTTACCTGACTTAATCTACCTCTAATACTAACAATATCACATCCCAATTGGGCCAATTCTAGATACTCTCAATACTACACAGCAATCCCTCATTTAACACGGGGGTTACATTTCAGACCAAGCCGCAAAAGACCAAATCAACAAGGTATCAACCAAGTATTTATGGTATTATTTATTTATGGTTTAATGTTTCATGCATACACTTTACCACTATATACCAATATAGTGTATGCATGTGAGATACAGGTATTTTTTTTGTCCACTTGAGGTTGGAATCCACAAATTCCACACCACAGAAACTTTGGCTATGTTGATACTGCAGGGCGTAATGCCCAATTTGTTTTGTTTTTTTTCTTTTTATGTACTTGTTCACATTAGAATAAAAAATGTCTTACAAATTAGCTTTTCATTTTTTAAAATGTTTTTTTTACATTTTGTAGCTACTACGAACATTTTTTTCCACATTAGAATAACAAATGATACTTCTCATGTGAACACAACGCGCCCGTGATATGACACACATGCGCACAAAGCACGTTGAGTGACGTGCGCCCCAAAAAAAAAACAAAAAAAAAACGTCACGTGACACAACGTTTACGGGAGTAAATATGGTCCCATGTGTAGGGGCTCATTTTATAAACTCATATCGCAGAGTAGCAAGACGGAAGGAGGTAGAAATATTTTGCCGATATGAGGCGACCTTCCTTGATGTTATTTCATGGAGTCAGCTACTAAAGCTGACATCACGTCATTGCTGCGTGTAATAAATAAACAACTGTTGTTCATGGCTGAACAACTATTATCACCACATACAGTATGTCAACTTGCTATGCTTCATGTTTCAGGTCGGATTAAATTCAAGTCAAATATAAAGACAACACTGTTACTCAAAACAACTTTGCAGATTCACGGATGACTGTCAGTAGTCTTCCTCCCAAGCACTCTCCCCTGCCCGCGCTGGGCTTTTAATGACGTATAGGTTGGATGTGGAATCAACATTCATAACTGCAGAGGCATTGTATACATATCCGATTTATATCGACTTACAAAAAGAGGGCCAGTTCGGTATGGAAAAAAATTGATTTGCATTGTTCGTATTGCATGAAAAAAAATCAGATACGTGTCGCATATGGGCAAAAAAAATCATGTTTCGGTTGTAGTGTGAACTTAGCCTATGACTGTGAATGTGTTTGTATTTAAAAGGCGAGAGATGTGGAAGTTAACGTATGAAAATGTACTGTAGGCCAGGGGTCCCCACTGCTGTAGGCTGTAGCCACTTTGGTTTACAGCGACAGTGTTAGTTGGGGTTCCTGGCAGGTGTGCGAAGAATGCTTTGGATGACTGTATTATGTTGCAGTTGGTTTAATAAAGTCAACGAAGTAGCACTGGCAGCTTTTTCCGCCCTCCCTCCATCTATACCACCTGTTATGCATTACGATTTGTTCTAACTAGCTGTGGTTGGCTATGTTCAATTAGCTAAAGATGTTTACTTGAGTGGAAACGTGCAGTTTACTAACTGTACTACACAATAAAAAATCCTAAACACGCAATAAGTGAGCCACCATATGAGGGACGACTGTCTGTCGACTGCATCGGCATGCAAATGAGCCACGTCGATCATCTGGAGCAGTTCAGATTTGATGAAATAGCATGACAAAAATATGAACACATTTAATAATACATCATATTCAACAGAGATGATGATTATTAAACGTATTCATGTGTTCAGATCATTACAGTCGCATTTTGCTTGTCAAAATTGGCTTGCTATGACCAACCAATCAGAGGACAGAAGGGGTCAAGCATTAAGTGTGTATGAGAGTGTGCGTACGGGTGTGTGTGTTTACCCCAGCAGGAGTCTTGATATCTGCATCCGTTTGAGGAGATCCAGGGGGATGGGGGACCACTTTCACCACCCAGTTGAACATCCTATTGAAATGCACGTACGCACGCACACACACACAAGTCCTTTGTCAAGATTCAATTATGTTAAGGATAATGATGATAATTCAGCTGACTGATATAGAGAGCCATTCGGTGCAGCTAAGGAGATGTGATGATGAGGCACATTTTTAATCCCATGTTTGCTCTCGCATTCACTTTAATATTTCATCTACCATAACCACAGCATTCGCATCGTATAAATGCATCACATATAGGCAGTGAAGTGGTAAAAAGGAGTGTCTTGTCTTCTATGAAGGCTGAGAATGAATAAGGTTCAAGGTTGAAGATTTGCACTTGTGCTGAGTATTGTGTTCCCCTGTTACAATTTATCAGCCTGTTAGCCTAATCCACATCTGCCACAGGGCATCAGGCTACTGAAGTGCTCTTGAGTCTGGTAGTATGTGCACTAAATGCATTAATAACTAGAAACAAAGTAAACACGGCAGTTTCCTACCTGAGGGTCTACAGGTGGCCCAGCATGCCCCTGGCGTCGACGAGATCCACAGTGCGACACAGGTCTGTCTGGATTTTCCACAGCGGCTGCCCGGCCCTAAATGGATTAAGGAGCACCACCTAAAGGTTAAGGCCCAATCCTGGACTCGAAGCCAGATTGAGGATGAGTAAAGCGTAACGAGGACGTCATCCGATCTAAGCAATGCAAACTGTTGCTACCTTCATCAGGGAAGCTGTAGCTGTAGATGTGGGCGTCCAATTCAGTCTTTAACTGTCCTCGATACAAGCTTATTTTGAATAGATTGCAAAAAACCTGATGTATATCTTATTCATATTTGACTTAGAAATGAGATTTTCAATGCCTACTGGGTATATGATTCATGTATGTCTGAGAGGATTTTACAGCACTATACAGGGCATAGAGTACCTGCCCGAAATTGCCAGTACCTGTTGACTTAAAGTGACTCATAATTGAATGAATATTTTTGGGGGAATTGGAAACAACACTAGAAAGTGACAAAGAATTATATCCAGTTGTACAAGAGATATTACAGACATTTTTATACTGCTAATATTATCAGACAATTTTAATAGCTCAACCGTTTTCTGAAGCTGAGCCATGATTGGTCGTTATCTGAGCCCTGAACAACTATGATGTCATTTTCATTCGACTGAAGTGACAAAATGGCCGCCCCCGGATATGGCTGAAAATGGGTGGATATACATATCCTTGAAAAAAAAAATGTTTGGGTTGCCTTCCTCTTTAAGTGTTTGTTTTGCTGTTTCTCTACTGCACTATTGTCCTGTGTACCCCATTAACCAATCCTAGTCTCATTACAGTTATCTCCCGCAGGTGACGCGGGACTTTTACGGACTGCTAGCCATAAGCTATAGCTATAAAGTCAACGGTATGACCAAAATAGATGTTGGGGAATTCAAAGCTCATTAGGCAAAGTGCAAAGAGCTTCTATTACTCGAATTTCCTTGTCAAGTCAATCAAAAACTGCCTAAATATTCTGAGCTGTACTGTTTACATAGGCATTTGACAAAATATAAATATATAAATTAAAAAAGTTCATTTATTTCAGTAGTTCAATTCAAAAAATGAAAGTCATATTGTACAGAATCATTAAACACATGGGAACATACTTTGCTGAAGGCAAATCTCTATCTCATATCTACATCAAAAATTGTTTATTTCTTATGTAATATTCCAATTTATTCAAAAGATGAATTTGAGGTTTTTGTTAGCACTTTAATCATGAAGTGTTTCACTCTGTCTGTAAGCAATCTATGTAGGCTACAAAGTAATATAGTTCCACTCTTTGAAATGACTATACTGTAATACATTTGTTCACCATATTCTCTTATTTTAGATGCACATTTTTACACATAGGTTGCAAAAAAGTGTGTGTCAGGTAGAAGGACCATCATCAGGTCCAGCAGGTCACCTTCTAAAGCTCCCAGTGCTTTGTAGGAGAAAGAGGAGTATGAGGTTGGGGAGGTTGCGGCTTGCAGATCCCATTATGCGCTCAGCAGGGGATAAGCTGCGACAACAGGAAGATGGCACCATCACTGGCCTCAATATTAACTCAGCATCAGGAGAATATGGAGGACGGACCGCATGCCTGGTCATGCTAGCACAGAAGTACAAGAAGAAAGGAAGTCAAGCTCACAAGTGTGGTTGTAACAACAGTGAGGAGAAGAAAAAAAAAAGCAGAAGAAAGAGAAAGCCGCCAATACTGCAATGGCTGATCTGTGGCGAGCTAATCCTGATTAGCTGTAACACAAAGACATACAGGAAGGGGCACTCACTGCCTCAAAACAGACAGCACGCTGAATGGTACACATACCAAAACTGAAAATCCGGTTTTTTTTTAAACAATAACACAAATCTATCAATCCATTCACTGATTTATTCATTAGCATTGCAGGTGAATTTCATTTTATCTTATTTTGAGCACCATGAGCTAGTCTCCAGGCGACTGCAGTATAAGAACATCTCTTTTAAAATAAATGAATAAAAATTTAAAAGGATTTAAAAAAAAAAAAAAAAGCACAATACTTTGAATTGAAGAATACATCTTCACTGAAAAATAGGATACACGTCAAACACCATAAAACACAACTATATTAGACGCACAGTAGAAGACATAAAATGCACTTACCTAAAATGTTTACAAGCCTCAGGTCACTTGAATAATCCATCTAAAAAACTAACAAAATTAATTTGTATACAGTGTAGTTTATTGCCATGTGGATTAGGTCACTTTTGAGAAAGGGCTCTCTCTTGTGGTGGAAAAACATAATCCACACTGAAGAAGCCCTGGAAAGAAAACGTTCCAGTTAATAACAAACATATGTGAGGAAGGGGAAAAAACTGATGCTGTCCTTTTGTTTTTACCGGTGAATTTTTATTGTCAATTTTCTAACAAAGTCCACACAGGAGCGTGCAGGCTCCGATACACAACATGCTCTGCATGCATGAACACTTTTGGAATATACAACTGCTCATATGTACAACATTACACATTTTTAGTAAGTCTTTAAAAAAAAATCAGTTTAGAGGGAAGAATCCACGGAAAGCAAATGTAAATGAGTGGAGTCTTTGTAGCTTTTCACAGGGAAGAACAAAATCTGCAAGGAGTACAGATTGGGCATCAATCTTTTTGAAATTCTTCGGCTTCGTGTTGGAGAAGAATGTAGCTCAAATGAATACATGTGGGACCAAAAAAGTAGCGTGAGACTGTGAATTTGCAGGAAAGTGGACAGAAAGATAGAAGAGGAAGGGAGGAGTTGAGAGAGGAAGTCATCTCCTGCTAATGGCAACAAACTGAAAAAAAAGAGGAGTGGGATTTGAATCATGTAGGTCAAGAGGCACAACGCCAGCACTGTTCCTCCCCCTTTCTTTCCTTTCTTCCCTCACTCCTCCTTTTCCGAGGAAAAAAAAAATCTGGCAGACCCCTCACTTCACCCTCATCTCATTCTCTCTCATTTCCTCCTCAACATTTTCATTTCTTCTTTTACATTTCTCTCTCCCTTCTTCATGGCCCAGCACTACTAAATCTGCAGCATGTGGGCCTAATGGAAACCAGACCCTGGCTTGCTCTTATTTATCCGTCATGCACCGAACATCTCATTTTAATGGATGCCTATCTCACTTTCACCTTAAGTTATAGCAAAGGAGTTATTAGTTAAATACCACAAAGTGAATCTCAACACGGCCTTGGCACTAGCCGCGATGTATCACGATACAACTCGGTTGGGATTGTTCATTTAGTGGTGGAGTCGAAATAGTCATCTTGGTGGGAGGAGCGGCGACTGGAGCCTGAGAGTCTATGTGCAAAAAAAAAAAAAAAAAAAAAAAACCTCTATTATGTGCCTGTGTTTAGGTAAGTGGTCTCTAAGCATGTCTTCCCTCTTCAGGGGCATTTGAGCTCATGTGATGTTTGGGCATGTGTTTTCCTAAATTCCTGCGCTGTTCGGATGACGACCCCTGCTAGCGTGTGTAGGCTTGAGAGCGCGTTCACATGCATGCACACATGCAAAAACACATCTGCAAGGAAGCAGCGGCGGCAGCGGCAAAACAACAACAGAATAGAGAAACGCCAAGTGCAAATATCTGGCCTCAAGAAGATCTGTGATCATTGCTGACTCATTGAGAAAAACATCTGCCTCCCCACCCCCCAAATGTCTGTATCGCTACAACTGATTGAAAAGAGTCGATTCCTATTGTGCCATGTGTCTTTCACAGTAAGTCGATGGCAGCTGAGAAATAGGGATCTAATGAACACGACGAAGGCACAAGGCAAATTGTGAACTAGCTCCACAGGCACTATAGTAACCACTTCACAGGTTGTTCCTAATTATGCATGGCTAAATAGCCATGATAAAACAATCTACCTACCAAAACACTGCAGAAAAAAAAAAATGGTGCTTGTCTGTGTATCTTTTTTAGTGTGCGTCACACCCAGTCCTGCATCGAGCGCTTGCAGTGCACCAGCGCCCTGGGGGTCTCTTTGTTCTGCAGAGTCCTGAGGATGGCATAGATGAGGACCAGGATACACAGGATGAGCACCAGAGGAACCACCACCATGATCAAGGTCATGACCTTGGATCCGTTGTCGGCAACCGTCACCACCACGTTCACGTCATCCTCGTCTACCGCCTCTGGGCCGTCGTCATCTCTTTCAGGTGCCGTATCTTCGTCTTTCCCACGGTCCACGTCTTTGCGCTCCTCCTCTCCTCTGTCTGAAGGCTTGGTGGGTTTGCCTTCAACTTTGGGCTCCATGTCGGGGTCTGGCGCAGGCTCCGGGATGCCCACACAGCCCATGAAATCCTTGAGGATGGAGCGCGGGAAGCCTTTGTCTGCTACTGTCTTGTGGTTGTCAAAACGCCAGTAATTGGTGCCTTTGTAGAAATAGGTGTATGCTGCAAAAGAAAGACAAACGGCAGTTTGTGTTTATGCGGCTGTTCATCAGGACCGTGTGCTCGAATTAAGGAAGCTGGACCGTGCTAACAAAAACAAAAACTATATTGATTTTTTTTAAGGCAATGCCGTCTTTTGGCATAAAAACTGATCATCAATAAATTATTTAAAAAATATATAATGCTTAAAATACTTTTCTAAAATCAATAAATCAATCAATTTAAATTGGATTAACCTCCATAAGACACAAGGCAAATATTGTGTCTAAAATCAAATATGTTGTATTCATGCAGTCATATTTGGTATCAGCATTAAAAGAACCGCAAGTGATCGTGTTGGTTTAAATGTGCTTCGAACCATTTGAATCCTTCAGATGAGCTCCAGATCCGCCCGGTGCATTTAGAGCAGTGCTGCCACAAATCGAATTTCCAACGTGAAGGACTGGCCAGCTCTCAAACCAGAGAGCTCATTCTTGCCTCGTCTCGCCCTTCTCCTTGCTCCACTTGCGCCAGCCTAACCAATCTCCATTGACATTCAACACTACGCTATTTCACTTAACTTAAGATTCTCTCCCTGACAACACTTCTTTTTGCCCTAACTACTTTGGGACTTGACTTTATTTGTCACGGATGGAAGCTGCTGTTACTCTTTTAAGTCCCCCCTCACTCGAGAATCAGTAATCATTTACCGCCATCATCACTGAGGAAGGCTCCTTTGGGCGAGGGAGGGATCTTTCCCCATCTGCTGATTGGTTTAGGGAAGTCTCGGTCCGCTTTACGGGTCTCCTCATTGAATCTCCAGTATCTACACCGACAGATAATTATGCTGATTAGTACTGATGAACTAGTCAAATTGTATGCAGGAGTCATAATAGGGTTTGCGTGTAAATACCGGTCATCAGAGAAAAAGTAGGTGTATCCGTTTGGCTCCCACCAAACTGCCGTGTCGATGCTGTTAGCCGGAACTCCTTGACCATATTCCCGAATGGGCTGCGGGTATCCTGGTAATACATCCGCTTCCCTGAACACCCAGTATTGATCGTCTGCAGGGACAAAATACAGAACATCAAATTTCAAAAGATGGGTCGACCAAAGGCAGCACGGTCTCCTGGTGCTTCGTACGTCTGCTTCACAGTTCCGAGGTTCGGGGTTTCAATCTCAGCTCTGGCCGTCAACTTGCATGCTTCCCTCATGATGCTGGTACTCCGACTTCCTCCCACCTTCCAAAAACCTTGCATGTTGGGTCAACTAAAAACTCTAAATTGTCTAGAGGACAACATCTTATAACACTTGTATGAGTGGCAAGTTTGTAATCAAGGCAGGTGGGAGTGCCCCAATCTATCCAAGAGATGTCACTGTCGTGGAAAAAAAGTATGTTCACAGAACAGTGATTCAATTGCAAAATTGACCAGTAGAAATGTTGTTGTTGTGTCCAGGGTGTATCCTTAAATCAGCATATAAAGTTCATCTTCCCCGTGATCCTGAAGAACTTAAAGTTAAAGGGGGAAATCAACCCAAACATATTTTTTTCAAGATTATGTTCTATGCAACTAGTTTAAACAAGGCACTCTGATAAATATTGCATTTGTAGAATAAGAGTTAATCCACACGTTTTTAGCCATCTATGGGAGCGGCCATTTTGTCACTTCTGTCGACTGAAAATGACATCACAACTACTCAGGGCTCAGGTAACGACTAATCACAGCTCAGCTTCAGAAAACAGGTCAACCGTGATTGGTTGTTATCTGAGCCCTGAATAGTTGTGATGTCATTTTCAGTCGCCAGAAGTGACAAAATGGCCGACCCCATAGATGGCTAAAAACGTGTGGATTAACTCTTATTCTACAAACGCAATATTTATCAGAATGCCAAAATGATCGCCTGATTGATCAAAACATTTTAAGAGGTGTGTCCCAATACTATTGTCCCGGTAGTCTATATGGCAGCCGGGTTGAGAGACAGTTTTCATCTTCATTTTGGTGAGATACTTTGACAAATTTCACTAAGAGACAAATGTTGAAATATGTGCAAACTCTTTCACAGCCTGATTATAAAGGTGAACGCTGTGCACATGTGAAGCAATGGGCTGATGCAATCTGTTCTCTCTCTCAGGAGGCCTTTTGGGGTTCTGGACGGAGCCCGTAGCAGCTGCCAAGCGGCGCAGACTAAACTCACACAACACACCGACATACACACATGGTGTCAGCGATGCCGTCATAGCCACATGTGACTAAGTGTCAAATACTCTTTTTTTTTTTTTTTTTACTGCCATATTGTTAGAATGTTCCAGCAGGGTTGTGGAAACCACTGTCCTATCTTTGATGGTTCAGTGCTTATTTTTAGTTCCAGTAAATGATTGTAAATACTAGGGCTGGGTAAAAATATTGTATCACGATGTATTGTGATACTTTTGATGCTGATACCAAGTATCGATACTTTCGATATCTTATGTTCTGTTATGTTTTGCACGTTCTATAAGATACTTTTGGAACACTTGAGCTCCTTAAAGTTGAACTTTGTGAATGGAGTTTTATTTAATGCACTCCTATGCATCAGGAACAGTTACTGAAACAGTTTATGCACTTTTCAATTGTGACACTTGAATAAATGTCAAATAGCACTTAAGTTAAAACTTTGTAAACATAAACACATGCCTCAGTTTTTTAAATTATATATATTTTTTATAACATTTAAGTATCGCAATACGTATCGGATGGCAACCCAAATATCGAGCTCAGTACCGGATTGGGACAAAAGTGTATCGTCCCAGGCCTAGTAAATACCGTATATGGAAATGACATCCTGTAAGTATGTCTAATCTCTTTTGAATTCAGTCTTGGCAAGAGAAAAATGCTGAGTTTGCGCTATTTCCTTTAAGACTGACTGTTTTGAATGCAAACACAGATTTGAATTTTACTGCCAATGTTGTCTTTACCGAGAAGCGCTTAAACAGCTCCATGCTGGCTTAGCTTTGCCAGACAAGATTTTGGAGAAGAAGAAAAACAACGGTTGTTGAGTTCTTTAGTAAGCTGCTAAAGGACAGCATGCGCTCTTAAAAGAGTTAAGTGCATGCTGTGTAAACTGAGAACATGATACTGCAGAGGATGTACTGTACCTTTGAAAAAGACAAATTTGCCATCATGACGTTCATAAGCTGCATCAATGTTGTCCGGAAGACCAGCCCAGAAGACCGATATCGGCATAGGATAGTTATCCAGGACCCGGTTCCTACGCACACGCCAAAACCAGCGACCCTGCACGTATGACCAAACAATACTTGATGTCACTGCTCAACCAAACTTTCTCATGTACTTGCATGTATTTGACATATTTTGGTTGAGTTGTGTGAATTGAAGGAAAATGTTCCTCTCTCTCAAGTAAGGGAAGAGGTCATATTATGATCATTCTAGAAGGATAACCAATCCAAACGTTTTGTACGTCTTACCTTGAAGACAAACATCTCCCCCCTTAGAAGGGTCACAGTGTCAAAGTGGCCATCACAGATATCAGGGGCCTTGTTATCCGGCTGCTTGGGCGGTCGGCGAGTAGGTGGAGGACGGGGCACGTCTTTTCTGATGGGTGGCGTGACTTCGGAATCAGGGTGGGAGGTGGTGGGCATCGCGGGACGAGTGGTCGGGCCGAAGGTCGGTTCAGGCTCGTTCGTGACGTGTGGGCTTCCTTCAGTAGGGCTCAGGGTGTCCGGTTCGGCGTCAACCAGGGGAGGACGGGTGGGTTTGTCTTCAGGGGGAGAAGTGGAGGTGGGTAATGCATGTTCCGGATCACCACCAGAGGTGGGAGGAGCCTCAGTCGTGCGAGGGGGACCTGGAAGAGTAAGAAAGTGGCTCTTCAACACGCTGATAGATTGAACAAAGACTTTTCAACAAAAAAAATACTTCAAGAGAATCATGTGTTGTATTTAAAAATAAATATCTTTCTTTCACGTAACACTCACTCCATTACACATAGACATTGTCATTTTCCATGTAGTGCCCTAGTGCTCTCTTAATTGACTGTGACTACTTTGGGGAAAAAGCTGCCACTGGTTGCTAGGAGAGGAAAACACTGTTACATAATGAGTACAAACAATTGACGGTCTTACTTTGTTCATTAGTATGCAAAAATGTTTGAGAAGATGTGTTGCCTCTGCTTGGTTGATCATACCACAACAGCTTAGCATTCTTTTCACCTCATCCAGTTTTTGGGTGAAAATACTTTACATATTCTTCTTTCATACATTTTAAAAACCGTTATGACTTTGTAGATGGCAAATGTCATAACCGGAAACGTCGCTTGAGCATTACCAGCGGCACATACAACTATCAAAACTCACTCTTGCATTGTCAGTCAATGATGTGTAAATTAACCATCCGAAAACCCGGGTGTACATAACAATGAAATGTCAAACTAATTTGGTAATTTAATTACCATATAAAGGGATAAGAATGCAAATCATGAAATACATATTGTAAATGTAATTGCATTCACAAAAAGGTGAAGATATATGTATGTTAAAAATATTTAAGTGAAGAGAGACTGTATATAGTCCTTTGTACATTTTTTTTTTTTGTCACTGAAGACACAATCAAAACATGAGCCTCTCACCATATATATGCTGTATTCCCTGGACGTCATCCTCGTGCAGTGTGAAGTTGTGCGTGTGAATCCACTGGTAGAACGGAGCCATAATAGCGTTGGGATTGTCAGAATGCTCCAGACCTAAAGCATGACCAAGCTCGTGCACCGCAACCAGGAAGAGGTCAATTCCTGTAGCGTAGACAGTAGGATCACAATATGTGTCATTGTGTTGAGATAAATTGAACTCACGGCATGTCACGGTGAAAAATCATTCCGGAGAGATGACGTGTGTAAAATGTGCAATAAAACAGCTTGATTTGACTTAAAAACTAAAGTAGAAGCAACCCGCTAACCTTGCTGGTTTGGGCTGTCCAAAGTCCAAGGCTCATCTGCATCAAAGTGTGTATCTCCGCCCATTGCAGGCCCGGGGTAGAAAGCATGGGCGAGTGATCCCCCCTCGCCGTCAAACAAGGACATGTCGCCATGGAAACCAGAGGCAAACAACAACAGGATGTCCGCGAGCTGGGCCTGGCTGCTGTTGCCGCGCTGAGCCGGTAGCTCTTGGAAGGTAAGGGCCGTGGCCCTTTGCCACACGTCAATGGCTCTGCGGATCGCATCATACGCCCTCTGCGCTCCCAGGGAGGGCGGGATGTGCTGGTCCAATATACTGACACATAGAAAGGTATTTAATGGGATATAAAAAGCACTTCATAGGTCAGTGTGTTAGTGCAATATACCTGTAGGTGATGTGGTCCTTGTCCCACCGTTGTCCCGTCAGAGCGTAGCGTCTCCTCCTCGTGCCATCGTCCAGGTCGGCTTTTTTATCTGGGAGGCCACAACGGGGTCGACGCATGGCCCTAAACAGCACCAGGCATCATACACATGCATGACATGAACTCCCGCTCAGATTTTAGGCTGACACGAGCGCATCATTTGAACCTGTGGAAGCGGTAACAACGCTCAGCATGAATCAAACAAAAATGAGACTTTACAAGTGACACTGAAGGAATCCGTTTATACGCGGAACCACAACTCATTTTCCCCCAGATGTTTTTTTTTTTTTTTTAGTTTTCCCTTGCCTTCCTGTGGGGTTAACATCAGGGGAGGTCGTTAATATTTGTCAACAGTGAGCTTGTGAAGCCCTTTCAGACTCTTTTTATGATTAAGGGTTATCCAAATATATTTGACTTGAATTGAAATAAATGCAAATCGTAAAAGAGGACTTAACCACGGCTACGTTACGTACTTAATCGGCCAGAAAATTAAAAGATTTCTGTACCACTTATCCTCACAAGGGTCGCGGGCGTGCTGGAGCCTATCCCAGCTGTCATCGAGCAGTAGGCGGGGGACACCCTGAACTGGTTGCCAGCCATGCCATGACTTCCATGCAGGTAGCCTGGGCTCAGTTCCCACTCAATGAATGTGAGTGTGAATGGTTGTCTGTCCCTATGTGCCCTGTGATTGTCTGGCAACCAGTCCAGGTTGTGGTCTGCCTCTGGCCCGAAGGCTCAAACCAAGCAACCCAGCTACCCACGACTCTGAACAGGATACGCAGTATAGAAAATGGATGGAATAACAGTAGTAAATTTATACATTACTGTATTTTACTTTGTAATTTTTGTTTAAATGATTGCCTCATTTATCAGAAGTGAGGTGATACCACAAGAAATACCACTTTCATATCCACCTAAGCTCTACACAGTACGTATACTTGCCTTTATGTAACAACTTGATGTAAAACTAATGGTAACAAATCCATGATCTACTTGCAATGCCAAACATCGTTCCACCACAAAATACACTTCGAAAAGTGTCATTTCACTGTAAAACCATTCCATTATGAGACAAGAATAAGAGTAGGTGTCACAAGATGTCTGGAATCAGTTTGTGACCACTGTTGGGAATGAATGTCTTAGAGATGACAGTCCATCCCCACTACTGTATTTTTATTTTTATCCAATGCTGTTCCTTATATTTCACTGCAGCACTGTCACTTACAGTATTTTTTCCTCTGTACTATGTACAGGCTAAAATGAGTGTTTCTTCATACTTTATATGTAGACGTATGTTGGTGTGTATATACATGTATATATACACTTGGTTACTGCATATATTTACATAGGTTTGATTGCTGCTGTAACGCTGAAAATGTCCCCACTGTGGGATCAATAAAGGCCTTCTTATCTTATCATCAGAATCATACAAGAATAGGGATCTTACGCGACAGTGGCGGCGTCCGACTTGCCGGTCACCTCCAAGCCGTAGAAACGCTGCATGTCACTTATTGCTTGGGACAAGATCTGAGCTGACTGCATAGTGGACATCTGTCTGCTGGCCTGAGACAGGTAGCCGAACTGACGCAGCCACGCCTGCAAGGGGAAGAGGAGAGGTCACCTGTGCATGAGAAATGGTACTGCTAATGTTAAATGGAGTCGTTCTCTACTGCAATGAAAGCAAGGCATCAGCAACAATGTTAACCTGGGAAAGCAGCCATTGCTTAATAACTGGAGAACTATCCGAGGAGGAAAAAGAAAAGCAGATAGAAACCAGATGGCCTCTAATAATATTACCACATTCCCGCACCTTCTCTGCAGTGACAGCCAAAAAAAGGATGTAAACAGATGTAACACATGAAAACATTACTCAGTCGTGCTTGGGCACGTCTGTGCTCATGCTCATCAAGGACGGGGTGAAACTCCCCAATCAAAAGTCAGTCAGCTGCAGCACGTGAAGCCACCTAGGTAAGAAAGCAGGACGACTGACTCTGACTTTCGAGACCTGCCTTTTGAAAAGCCTCCATGGGGCTCAAAAACAGCACGGCAGGCATTTTCCTGACATGGTAGGGTCACAGGACTCAAAATTTCAGGTGTGCTCAGCATGGAGATAGCAGCACGCGAACAATAAACATGTACCGGTACGGGGATCGTGTGACTATTATTTATCCACTATCACCAAAGTTATGTAAGATTTACCTCAAATTCAAAATATCAACATAATGAGAACAGAAGAGCAATTATGTTTAGTTACACTGCCCTGCACATTACTTGCAACCTTTGCACCTCTTAGGGCATTATTCTAAGTTAAATTGTTGCCTCTGAGGGAATGTGATTTATTAAATGTGAATAAATACGACCTCTTGATACATGCATGAGAGGATGTGCGCAATTATGCAACAATGGTTGGGTTTTACAGTAATATTACAGGGTAACCTCCATTTGTTTTATTAAATTAACCACTGTATGTTCATCTTGTAATTTCAGCATGTTACTTTGAATTTACTTTGCTTTTAAATGCCTTTTATTCCTGGGGGGGTGCCTTTAAATATGTTAACTTTTGTTTGTAAATTGTTTTAAATATATTTTTATGTGAAGCACATTGAGTGACGTTGAGTAAGAAAAGAAAAGAAAGTTGACTTGCCTTGCCCTAATGTAGCTTTTACTTTATAAGAAATGCATTTATTTTAAAGTATTTATTACATTTATTTAGGCTGTATATTAAATATATACCAGTCAACCAGATCATGATATAACAGTGCACTTGCCTTGATTCAACCTATCTAATACCTACCAAATATGGCTTGTCGTTATTTTTCCAAACTGATCTCCGACTGTGAGATACAGTCCGGTAGAGTAGCCTAAATGTTCATTTTCCACGTAGGCGGAATTGTACTTTTCTCCAAGGAGAGCACTTTACACAAGTAAACCCCAGATGAATTGTTAAATGGAATGAAGGTCAAACGGCGTGCATGCTTGGAATGCAGTGACACAAATTGAAAACAAACTTAGAATCGATGCAATTTGACCACAACTTACCTCTGCATTGAAGCCGTCCTGCTCTGGCACATCCGCCGTGGTGTTGCCAAGGAACAGAGAAACTAAATAGACCGAAGTGATCAGGATTTGAGACCAGGGTTCTTGAGCTGAGATCATCTTCAAGATCCACGTATGGAGGTACAGTGTAACAAAGAAAGAAACTCTTCCGCCAGCAGGCAAGAGATTGAGTCAAAACAGCAGCTCGTTTTCTCGTCCTCTCACATTGAGGCAAGCAACAAGTGTCACTTAGAAGGGAAAAAAAAGCTCCAAGAAAGGAATGTTACGTTCACAGTGAAACCGTAGGAAATTGGTAGATCTCCATAGGTGTGTGTGGTCCAAGTTAAGATGGAACTTCGCCTTTATGCTGCCCAACAGTGCAGAGCTTGACACTGATCTACCTTCGCTCTCTGCAGCACACTTCCAAGCAAAAATGGGAGGTCAACTTGAACTCTGACTTTCATCGCGACCAGAATAATGCAGGCGTAAATATAACGCCGAAAGAAAGCTGCCAATGTCTTTCGACGCGTGGAGGAAACGCGTAAACAAACAGGAGGTCGGTACAAGACAGAGGAGACTGCGATAGTCCCAATAGTTCCGAGGTTGAGGAGCCCACCCCGCTCAAAAACAAGAGGGGGCAAACGGATACGATATCCGACATCGTCCTCTGCTGGCTTCCAAAGAAAATACAAGTCATTTTGAAGTAGGACAGTTGGCATATGTTAAAACCATGGGTTGGGTCCAGTAGACCCCCGATATTCGCGGCCCTCTCACAAATACCGAAAATCCACATACATTGAAATGCATTCGGAATAAATATATGTGTTAAACACCCCAAAATAGAGGGAAAATTTGATTTTTTTCAAGGGGGGCGGAGGGGTTAAAAATATACAAATATGCAAATCCTCTTGTACCAAACCGTGAGTAATCGGGAGTTCACTGTACATCCCGAAACGAAGCCACAACTTGTTCAGGATTAGATTTGGCATGTTTTTTTTTTTCCTCACAATGATTAAATAAGATAACCTTTTCCTAAATGGGCTTTAAACACTTTAGTTGGGACTAAATTGATGAAGCCACCAATTCCATTGTCTATAGCACTTGTACCCGTTATTGCTGGTTGATGTTGAGCTACAGCCTAAGCCTATCCCAGCTGACTTCGAGCAAGAAGCAGGGTAAACCCTGAACTGGTCGCCAGTCACTTGTAGTCTTGCAATGACTAATGGAATCTCAGTGGCAAAATGAAACAGAAATTTGATAAGTATTGACCAACAAAGAGCTCTGACATTTAGAAAGACCATCAGATGGCACATATTTTTACATAGGATATTGTCATTGTCTTCAGCGGTAACCCACATAGGTTTTCCAAGTATAAGCAATGAACATGGAAGACATGGAAGCTAAAGAAGCAAACGCCCTAAACACAGTACACACTGATGTCTTATCAAAACCTGATCTTGCCATTGGTAAACATGAGAAACTTATAAGTGGGAAGAGAATTAGTCACAAGATTTACTTAAAGGGAAGTCAACCTCCAAATATCCTTTACAAAAATATGTTCAATGAGCCTCCTCTAGTCAAAGCATGGCATTCTTATTAATAACGCATTTGCGGAATACGAGTTAAACGACAATATCCACCCGTTTTTAGCCATCTCGGGGATTTTGCCACTCCTGTCAATTGATTATGACATTGATTGCTCAGGTAACGACCTCAGCTCACACGTTTTCTGAAGCTGAGGCATGATTGGTCGTTACCTGAGCAACTGTGACGTCATTTTTAGTCAACAGCAAGTGTCAAAATGGCCACGCCGAGACTGACAGAAACGGGTGGATTTTACTGCCTAATTCATATTCCACAAATACAATATTAATCAGAATGCGGTGTTTCGACTAGTGGGCCTGCATAGAACATGTTCTTGTAAAGAACATTTTTGGGTTGACTTCCCCCTTAAGTGAACCTCAAGTTGTGTGCTTTCCAATCTAAAATGATATATTTTTAGCCCTGTTTGTGACAATAAGCAGGATCCAACAACGTTTTGACATTTTATTGAAAATGATCAGAGCTGCTCCGTTTGCGCAATCTTCCTACTGCCAGCTCTTGCCACTGCGATGAGGAGGGTGAGGATGAAGCCCACAGACCAGACACCTGCTACAGGAAGCACTACAGTCGTCACTACATCTGTGGGTGCGAGGAAGAGGGGGGAAAAAAAACCCACACCTTGTGTTATTTCTGAAACAATTATTAAAAATCAGAGGAGACCGTTATAATGTAATGGTGGCTTACTAGATAGAGGTTTATCTGGCGTTTCGATTCTGATGGGCCCGTATGACAAGAGCCCTTGGGCTGGGTCTACTCGCACTGCTTCTCGCTTAGTGATGGATTTGCAGTTCTGTTAACGAAAACAAAAAACAAGCTCCATCTTCATTTCAACAGCAAATATGCTCTTATTGCAAGTCATTTTTCCTCAGCATAACCTCCTAGCCCAACACATACACACTGAGACAATATAATGTGGACAATGGGGAGTCGCTAGGATGACAGTTATGAGCTCACAGGTGTGCAGGATGTTCTGTCATCTGGGTCACAGAGCTGCACGGTGCAATGCAGATAGAACAAGTGCGGCTCCACTGTGAAGCGGAACATGGCGAAGCTGTAGTGAATGGTGGAGCTCTGCCCATTAAGGCCAGACTCTCCCTCGCTCAGGCTGTGGAAGGCAACTGTGTCGTCGGTCGCACACCTTGACACACCAACACCAGGGAAGAAGAGTCATAAATACATACACAAGTTGCTCACTTTTAAAGAGAAAAGTCCAGAGTGAATATTTCAATGCGGAGCTGTTTTAACCCATTCAAAAGCAGGCTGTGAACCAATCCCTCCGAGGCATTGGCCTGCTGAGTCTGTGTGGCCCAGCAGTCATTTATGCGAAGGAGGAAGAAGTCTGCGGGCTCTGTCACGACAATCTCGACATAGACCTGAACGCATATCAAAGGATATTAAAACCGAATTGGAGAGTGATACGGGCAGAATTAAGAGTGGAGCTGGAGACTACCTGGTCCCCCAGCTCGATCGTAGGGGCACTGCTGAAAGCTGTCGTGTAGCTGTGATCCGTGTACAACTTCATCTGTATGGTCGCATCTAACTCATCGACACGCACCATCGCCTCACTGTTTGTGAGCCAAGCACAACTCGGTCAGGCAATTGCTCGCCCAGTTGAAAACTGTTAGCTGAGCACGTGCAGTCTTTCTGCAAACAAGTGTCTCCAGCTGTACACTGCTGAATAATCTCATAGCCACTGTCAACTATTCACGAACCGCTGTGAATTAAAATGTCGCCATGAAAACTTAACCAGCTAAATCCACGAAAGATGACAAAGAAGTGATAGAAATCTATGAAGTTAAGTGAATAAAAGTATTCAGATTACCTTAACTATACAGTTAATATAGCCACAGTGGCAAGCCTACTCTAGGTGTCATTGTTGTCAGGTGGGCTATATGCATCCATCAACCAAACATCCATCCATTTTCTAGCGCTTGTTTTCACGTCATGAGTGAGTGCAACTGGCAACAAATCACAGCCTGATAAAAAGGGCTGAATTCTGTAGTTTTAAGGCTCGCTCAAATCAAACTACACATTGGCAGAGGTGTGTTAGGTTTCAGATATAAGTTAACACAGGACATTTTGGCGACGCAAACGGCTCTATGAATTAGAAGGGACAATAAAATGAAAGCGACTTGACCTGGAAATGGGCTCAACTGGAAAAGGCAGGCTGACCGTTCTGATGAATGGAAAGATGCATGTGAAATCCAGCTTGATGACTGGATCTCTGATGATATTTCCAATGGCCTGAGGCTCTGATTGAAGACTCAGGGTGTATGTGACATGAGTGAAATTTTTCTATGAACAGAAACATGAAAATGATCGAATTAGCATCTGCCATAGTATTTGATGGCAGTCAGTGACTTTGCAGAGCTTACGCACCTCCAGCGACTTGCCTCCACAGCCGATGTATTCATTTTTTGCTATCTTGACCATGTAGTATGGAACTTTGTTGATAACTTCCCTGTATGCTTTGCACGATCTATTGGGCAGGTGCAAAGACGTGACCGGCGTGTTGTAATACATGAAGAACTCTTCGCGTGCTCTGACACCCATGTACGTTTTAGCGCACAAGACTTTGATGTGTGCATCTGTTTAAAAGCAAAAGGGTTTTTTTATTCTGCAGGTGGAATTCAACAACAGACAAGATTCAATACTAGAGTTAAATCAAAAGTTCCTTTACAAATGTTAATGCTCAGTATGATTCAGTGTCAGAGATATAATCTTTTCACAAAAGGTTTACTGTTGTTTGTTTGTAGTTTGCAGCGCTGTGGAACAGCATCATTCTGTAGTGTCTGCAATTTTTGTTCATGTGTAGCTGAATAATGCTACCTAAAATATTAACTACGCCAATGGAAAATACAATGCATCTATCTGTTAATCATAATGAATATCATTAAGTGTCCATTAAAACTGAGCTTGATTAAATTTGTAACAATGTGTGTCAATCTTGTATTGATGTCACACACATCAACTCAGCATAACCACAGATGTACACATATACGTTAAAATCTCCTCCTACAAGCCTACCTTTGTCACAGTGATCATCATAAAATCCTTCCACACACTTGCAGGTGCTCTTGTCTTTTGACAGGACACACCTTTCTGTGTTGTTGGCGCAAGTCTCCACGTCGCAGATTCCTGTTTGCACATAGCACATTGGCACAAGCCAACATGCTCATTTGACATTCCATTTCGCATTTATTTAGAATTACCTGTTACTTGGTGGTATGTGAAGCCGAAGAGCAGCAAGAGGAGAACAGCCAGCTGGCGTGAACATGAAACATTTCAATTTTAAACATCAAAAACTGTCTTATGTTATTACTCATTGTAGTTAGCATCACAGGTGATCTAGCCTGGCAAGATAGCTAGCTAACTTCTACAACAAAGTGCCACAAAAGGCAAACTCACACCCACCTGACAGTCGCTAATACTCATTGTAGTGCTATTTTTTTCGTAAAAAAACATTTAAAGCTCAATTTTAACGCTTTTATTCACGGTCAAATCGGGCCGTTAGGTTCTGTTGTCACCGTCTTCATTACCGGACGTCCTGCAATTAAAAACACCTGTTGTCTGTCATGGCGGTAAACATGACCAATTTAGACTCACACTTTGACTTTTATATCCTTATATTGTTTTACATTAACATTCCAGTTATGGTTGCCAAACTCATTTTTGTTTCACTTGTTCTGACAGTAAATATGTTTTAATCGTTTTGATTTATTTAAAGCAAATAATCAAGTACTATCTTTCACTTCCCCATGGGTGATTGGAATTTAGACCGTTAGATGTCGCCATCACGCTCATTGATGCAGCGCCGCATTGACAGGAACAAACCCTTTAAAATAATACTATAATTACAGTATTAATAAAACCACCGCCTGCACTCAAGTCGCCCAGGAGGTGTGAGACAGCATTCGTTTTCACTCCCTTTTAATCAAACCAATATACCTTTATAAAACATACAAATATAGTGTTCGGTCGCCGCTAACGTCCTCATACAAAATGTCCTCACCATTGTCTCACTGTGATTGGTCAAATCTTGGACAGCAATCTAACATTTCTCCACTGTGATTGGCCAAATGTTCTAGACGGAAGAATTCGCCACGATGATTGGCTGTAAACGTTCACACAAAAACTGTAAAATGCTGAGGGCAATCCAACGTTTCTGAATTGTGATTGGCCAAATGTTATAGCGATTTAATTACCGGTATTTTGCCAATCACTATTCATCGCTGCCATAGAGAGATGAACAAAGATAAATGAGTCTTTATGGGGCCCTAAGCAGAACTTGGTTTGGGGCCCTCCTCCAACAACTGACAGGTGTGACACTTGTACAGTTTATAGGATATAGGTTTTGATGTTTGAGTCACATCGTTAATTTCTTTACCACATTTAATGTGAAATGAAAAAAAAAAATCATGTTTTGGGGGGGGGGGGGGGGGGGGGGGGGGGGGCTCACTTAGTTTTCTTATGCCTGAGGCCAACTTCAAACAGGTCTGAGACCAACTCTGGGTGACAGGTGAGTCTACTCTAACCCATCTGACATTCAGGCAATAGGATTGGTACTTGTCAACAATAAATTGCGGGTAACATACACTAATGAACAATTTAGGGTCTATAATTAACCTAACATACATTTCCTGAGGGAATGTGGGACAACCCATGCAATCACGGTGAGAACATGCAAAGGGCCCAGATTAGAACTCAGAACTTCTCGATTGTGAGGGAGCTGGGCTGGCCAGTAAGGCACCATCTGCTATCTGCTTAAAACTCATGAGATCCAAAAGCTTCATCTTAACAAACATTAACAATATTTAAATATTATTGTAGGTGACACTTTTTTCCCCCTGAGGGATCTCTTGAAGTAAACAGACATGGCATGCACTATTTGGCAAGTTTAACAGATGTATTTTGAACGTGTCACAATTAGACAGGTTGTCATGTGTCTCTGGTTGGAAAAGACAACATTCCAAGTGCATAGAATAAGTGTGCCACATTGTGTCACATGCCCACAGGCTATAAGGGCCAATTTCCCAGACACCATCATTGCTTGTCTTCCGTGTTCCATCTGTTTGTAACAGGAGCAGAAGAGGTTGTGGTTAATAGTGCGCTAGTGAGTGATGAGGCAGCTTTGCAGGTCATCAATGGCAGAAAATAGCTTGAAACACTCAAGCATCATCTTCTACTGTCATGTGTGTTGAATATAAACTTGGATTTTTCTCCATTTTTGAGCTGTATTACACAACATGGACTAATAATACCCTAGTGCTGTTTATCATTATTTTGGCAACATGGGTCCACCATGCCGGAAAATGCTCATTGTTTCAAGCAACACATAACTAATCTGTTCTACTCAGAATTACATAAACTGTCATATACTTATACATATATATATATACATATATGTATCCATCTATCTATCTATATATTTATACATATATATATATATATACATATATATATATATATATATATATATATATATATATATATATATATATATATATATATATATACATACATATATATATATATATATATATATATAGAGAGAGAGAGAGAGAGAGCGATTGAGAGAGATTGCATTAAAAAAAAGCCACGCAATCAAATAAAGCAGTTTTAAATCAAGAAAAATAAAAGCGAATGCAACAGAACTGAAAGTCATTTTTTTATTCCACTGGCAGTACAAATATGAAATTGAATTGAATTAGAGAGAGAAAGAGAGAAAGAGAGAGAGAGAGAGAGCGAGAGAAGCAATGACTTGTACGTAGGTAGAGTGATAGATGTAGCTCAGGCTGATGTTCGTGACAAAAAAAAGTCAAATTAGTTGCTTACATTTTATTAACTCCCATGAAAATTTGACTGAAGTTAGTGTCCACACATTAATACAAATTAGTTGGTCCTTCTTTTGCATTATTTATGACACACAAAAGAAAATAAAGGTCATTCCCTGTTCAAAAGATAATGGATCCTTTCGTTGCTTGCAGTCAGTCCTCGTTGGCAGTGGTGCAGTGCCACCCTGGTGTTGTGAAATAGCCGGCTTGAAGGCTGTCTCTGTCATCGGCCTGATTCACAACACCAGCTGGGGCACACACACCTGAGGGACACGTCTTCTTCTGCAGTTGCTGCTGGATCATGCTTGCATCAGTCCAAAGGAACAGACTGTTCATGAGTGGATGGCGCCAATAAAGTGATTTAACTAAACCCAGACCTGATTTATGTGACTAAATACAACAGTATGAATTGTGGCTATTGGCTCAGTCGGGTCTGCAGCCCCGAGTGAACCTCACGCGTGTACAGTATGTGGAGCAGCACTGACAGAATGAGCCTCCATCTGTGTTCTCTCAGGCCAGACTGAAGGACACGGAGTGTGGGCCACAGAATTGTAGAGTGGATGGTGGGGGGTGTTACTTCTCAAAATGAAGGCTGTCAGGAAATTATTACACATAACTGACTGTCAAAATCTGGACTATTCATCATACATTATCAATGTTGCGACATCATGGGCTTAATAGAAAAACAATGCTCTGCAGTCTCACCAAACGTAGACACTTTAGTGAACAGGATTAGTTTTAAAAAAAACATGTCTGTAGTCTTCAACAAATCATGAATGTCTGTCAGTCTGTCATCATCTATAGAAATTTGCCCTTTATACACCAGGAGCAAGAATTGATAACATGCATTATGCCTCCTCAACAAATATTTGTGGTTTACACAAATGGAAATAGCTCATTCCTCTTATCTCAAAATTTTACTCGCAGACTTCTTTCTTGACAAGTTTATGAATAATTGCAAACTAATTCACTGTCTTTTTTTTTTTTTTAATTAAAAAGTTCTGAGGTTTGAACACTTATTCAGGGGTATACAAAATGAGGCCAGTATTGAGTGCAAGTAGACATGTTAGAGCCTGTGGGGCATGAATAAATATGGTAAAATGGAAAATGGGGAAGGTTGTCAGAATCTCTTTTTCAAGAAACCTGACTGCATTAAAAAAAAAAAAGCCATGCAATCAAATAAAGCAGTTTTAAATAAATCAGGAAAAATAAAAATGTGAATGCAACAGAACTGAAAGTCATTTTTTTTATTCCAAATAACTGGCAGTACAAATATGAAACAGTACAATGGGAAACTGATCAAAAGATATAAACTAATGACAGGAACACAAGATACACATGCAAACACAAACAATGAATGTTTGCCTCGTTAAAATGAAATGATGAAAATGAGTTTGTGGTAATATGTTGGTGTCACCAAAACATCCGCTGGTTGTTTATGATTCTGTGTGTAGTGACATCTCAGTTCATCAGTAATTCCATCTGCACTAGTCTGGCATTGGTGTCTCCGGCCATGTTGTAGGGAATCATTCCAGCGAACGTGATCAGGGCTCGAGCTTGACCGCGCAGCTGCTGTGATCATAACACACCCGAGTGAAGATTACCATACAACCAGAGCTTCAGATGGGATGTGTAAAACAAACAATACCGTTTGGTATCGGTCGATAAGCAGGTACAAAAATACTCAAAACTTCAGATAGGTACTTGAAGAAATGTCTGAATGATAAAAAATTCATTTATCAAATATTGATTAGTCATTTAGGTTAATTTATAACACACATTTGAAGTGGTTGAAAATGGGAAAAAGATTGAAATATTTAGTCCTAGAAGCGCACCTCAATAGAAACGTTCATGGAGTTCAGTAATTCAATCCCAAGACTGAAAATCATATTATACAGATTCATTAAACAAAATACCTCCCAGAAGTCCAATTCCTGCATTTAAAAAATGTTTTTTTATTGCTTTTATCTATTATTCAAATTTCCCGAGATTGTGATTTTGTTAGCTAAAAGCCATAATCAACAAAATGTCAAAAGAATAAAATCATGAGATATTCCCCCCGAGTGTTGTGAATCAATAAGTTTCACTATGAATGGATCTAAAGTAGTAAATTAAAGTTGTGTACCCTACTCTAATAGCTGCTTGGAGTCAAACCTTTTTACGGTTAAAAAAAGAAATTTAGCAAATAGCTGCTATGCTGATTGTGGTTGAGAAATATGAGTAGATCATGGTGAAGTAGCAGCTACAATGTTATTGATGTGCAGACATACTGATGCTAACTTTGCCAGTCTGTGGAGACTCACTCCATTCACTTACCACAAGGCTGCTTAAAAGGTATTCCCAGTATTGGAATATTTAGAACAAACAAATAACTTGCCCTTATCTTTTAGTTCAAAATAGAGCTGGACCAAAAAAAAAAAAAACAACAAAAAAAAATTCTGCTTTGTAATCAATTATGCCTCATAACCAAACCCAACTAATTGGAATATTATATGTAGTACCAAATCCTAATTTAAAAAAATCCATACACCATTTATTATGCAAAAATTGAGTCTACTTCCTAAACAGCTCACATACTCACCATGTCTCTGTCATCCAACGTCCTCTGGGCTCGTCCCTGTGCGCCGGCCGGCGCCCCTTTCAGACGCTTGTACTGCGTGAACAGGATGTTCATGGAGGCTAGCAACACCTCTGACAGGTTGTGACGCACCTACAGAAGATGAGGATACCATAAATGTCTAGCATGTCTGAATCGCAATGTTTCGATTTTGATTCAAGAACTTCTGAGTCATCACCTCATCACTAAAGTTCCTGAAGGCTGCCACTCTCTCCTCCACGCTGTCTTGGCTAAGGGGCAGAAGCTTCAAACGCTCCATTACCTTGAAAGAGCGGGCCCAACATCAAGGGCGTTAACCTCACATCACCTCGCTCCTTACGGCAGCGGTGACAGTTCAACATAACAAATGCACTGATTATCTTCCTTCTCCTTGCCAATAAGCGGCCAAAACAATGATGAGTTCTGAAGCGCTCACGTTATATGCTCGATCGACATGGCCCGCGTGGTACTCAT
>NC_141220.1:13925000-14087500 GCF_054856515.1 Filicampus tigris
CCACATGAACAGTATGAGCTATAGTTGAGAGATTGAATAGGTCACGTTCTGACAGTCCGACTATGACAACTAGCATGTCAGTACAAGACTTTTGAAAACATTCTCTAATGCACAGGTACTTAGTCATCAAGTTTACTTTTTAATTATAACGCTTAATCCTCTTGCCGCCTCCAAGTTTGAGGAGTAGAACAGGGTGGACTATGTCAGCCATTTTATAGCCTTATCTCAGACAGGCAGCGCCTTGGTTCAAAAAGCACTGTGCGTATGAGAGAGAGAGAAGAGAGAGAGGGGAAAAAAGGATGAGAGAGGAAAGATAAAGAGGACGGATGTTGGAGAAAGAGCAAATGTACAATTGGAGGGTGTCACAAAGGGGGAAGGAAATCAGCGGGAGGATGGTGTAGAAACAACAGAGCATGTGTGAGAGGGCTGAACGAAAAGGAGGAATAAAAGATAGGAGAGGAAGACAGAGAGCAGGATGCGGCAAAAGAACGACAGGGGGAGGCCAAGCGAAGTGGGTGAGTGCTGGCAGAAACGGAGCGAAAGAGAAAGCTCTGGGCTTCGTGTCCCGCTGTTAAGCAAGATGGAGGACAACGGGGAACATGGTGCCAGGCGACGGAGGGAGCCGAGGCACCGAGGGAAAACAGAATGGGGCTTGAGGCTGCACCTCCCGCTGAGCAGAGAGGATGGGAGAGGCGAAGAGAGAGAGAGAGAGAGAGAGAGAGGGTGAGGGCTAGTGAGCACAGCTTACAGTTTTATCAGAATGCTGCAGGGTCATTGTGCAAAGACAGCCAGGGGAGAAAACTGTGCGCCACAGGGCATGCTGTCAAAATTTTGTGTGTCACTGTCACGGATACATGGTTAGTTCCTTTTTCAAACAGTTTAGGAATGTTTGATGAGAAAAGATCCTGACAGATGAAGTTGGCTGTCACCTGCGAGACGCATCTCAGTTCCTTATCACTGATGGAATGCATTTATGCTAATAAGGCTGAGATCGCAGGTCAATTCAGATTTTTTTGCCCATATGTGACACGTATCAGATTTTTCTTTTTTCAAGCAGCGCGAACAGTACAATTATAATATTTTCAAATCCGACCTGGGCCTCTTTCATATGTGAATATAAATCGGATATGTATGCGATGCGTCTGCAGTATGCACGCTCATCCGTACACATAAAGAAAATACATCATCAAAAGCCCAAAATGCGCTCCACATGGGCGGGGGTGACTGATTGGGAAGCAGACCACTATTAGACATTAATCTGCATTGTTTTGAGTAACAGCGTTGACTTTAATTTAATCCCGCTTGAACTATGAAGCATAAAGTTTACATTTGTGGAGATAGTAGTAATTCAGCCACGCAAACGGTTTATTTATTATGCACGGCAATGACGTGACGTCATCTTTAGTAGATGTCTCTAATGAAATGATCGAAAAGTGTGATCGCATTTCCCCAAAATATTTCTACCTACTCCCGCATGGCTCCTCTGTCAACATAAAATGATAAAAAAAAGATGAGGCCCTACGCATTGGACCATATTTACTTCTGTAAACACTGCCACGTGACGTCGTCTTTTGTGCGTGTCGCTCGACGTCATGCTTTGTGCGAATGCGTATCACATCACAGACGCGTTCCGTTCGCATTAGAAGTCGCATTTGTTTTTACAATGTAAATGAGTACAGAAAAAGATTGGATTTAAGAAAAAAAAAAACCAACCTGAATTGGGCATCACGCCTTGCAATGTGAACGCTACTAAGACTTACATAGCTAGATCCAGTGACTATACTGAAACAGTCTGGGAAGTTGACTAAATATTCAAGATTGTTTTACCAATTTATTTGGTTAGTTTGATTAATCAAAACATAAATATGTTGCATAGTTTTTATTTTAGCAAATAAACTTGATAGATTCTAAACTGTTTATTTATATTTTATGCCCGAAATATAGAAAAGCACCTGGTGGGCATCCCACATTTTGGGCTGAATTTCTTTTACAGTTTGAAATTATTGGCAAAATGCCACATATCCCAAATGTATTTCCCAATACATTTCCCTAAATATTCAATAGAATGCTAGTATTGCAATCACATACTAATGCTCCAAAGCATGCTTTGTATCCTTTTCTAAAAGAAGGAAAATTATATTCATCACCAATCATATGTTGAATCACCTAGCCACTCCACTCTGTCATTTGTACTTGAATGCACGGAGATGAGGGGTGTTAGCAGCTGTAGACCTTTCCAATCATTAATGGGCAAGAACCTGTACTGATAATTTATGTGTCAAACCATGAGCAGCTGAGTTTCTATAGTTACTATTTTATAATCCATTTGACTTCAAATTCCGGTCCACTTTTCCATTGACCAATCAATTCTTTTTTTCCTGCGCTTAGAATGACCAAGGATTTGCTTTGCCTCGTAGTCATGTCTTTGTAGCTTCTTGTCAAGGCTAAGCTTATGGCTACTGTTGAGTAGGACAATATAGTACATTCCCCTGAAATTTGTGCCTGAGGATTCTGATTCATTCAGTCATTAGCAAAGTCAGGCAAAAGCAAACATATTCCGTTTATAATGACAGATTTTACCGCCTTATTGTACTATGGTGTGAAATAAAAAGCAACAAAAAAAAATACAGCTTCGCAGTTGATCCGCTGTTCTCTGAAAGACTGTGACAGTCACTGTACATACCGTAGTCCTCTAGCAGTTGTTTCTGTAGCTGTGGCAAGGTCAGTCTGTCCTGAGGTGAGCTGCTGCCGTCATCATCGAAACAGACCTGATTCAGCTGCAGGGAGGAAGAATTATACAAGAGTAATTCAGCTGAGAGTCGATAGCAACTCAAGAAGCAGAGCAATAATTGCAATAGAAGTCTTTACATTGGGAGCAAGCTTCTGTTTACAGGTATGATGAGAACAAATACTGTACTCCAACAAAGAGTGGAAAGGGACATACTTTACCTTAAGCCATAGATAGTCTTCTGTCTTGTCTGCCACCTCGCCATGGTTATCGCTGATGTCACATTTCCCGATGAGGCAGTAAACAGCTCGCTTGTACGGATCGGCGCTGTTCCTCAGTACTCTGCGGTAGTGGAGACGAAGCTTGTTCTCTGAAGTTGGGGAAAGGCTAAATGGCGAAGACAGAACAGATGGAACACTAAGAAGAGAATTCTATTACAGTTAAGACTCCAGTGAAGTATGTGTAAATAAAAAAAAAATAAAAAAAACTCTACAATTTCTCACCGTCTGTCTGGGCTGTTTGCGTACTCCTGAAACCAGATCTTGAAGTCTCCCAGCTGGTGCTGGACCCGGTTGATTACGTGCATGGCTGCATTCAGGTCCCCACAACGTAGACAGTAGTAGATCACAGCCCACACAGGGTGGCCCTCAATCTCACCATCCTGTTGTATGAGCAGACCTGATTGTTATCGCACTGCAACAAACTGAAACAAAGATTGTCTATTCCCATTTATCAGAGTGTTTGTATGATATGACATACATCGCTCTTGCGCTCTCTCAATGTATGTGTTTGAATGTGCTCCTATTGTTTTAAAGGTGTGTTTAAAGACATTTAAACCAGTACATCTACAAAAACATCCCTTGGGTGTATTAAAATTGCGTATTTCCAGTTTGTGGATTTTCACTTCTTGTGGGGGGCTCAGGAACGTAGACCCCCAATGGAGGGCTGGATTGCGGTTCACACAGCACAACCAAACGAGTTAAAGCAATTCCAGGACTACTTAAAGCACATCCGAAGCAAGTGTTACCTGCATGCCAGGTAGGGGACCAGGTAGCTTGATGTTAAGAAAACTGCGTACAAGTTGGTACGTTCCCGGCACCCCTCCCAGTTGGGCCTGATGTAAGTTTCCAAACACAGTCACCATGGTATAATTTTTATAACTGTAAAATAGGAGACACAAGCCACAGTATCAGCTGCACATAAACAATGATTTTAGGGACTTTATAATGTCCATGATGGAAACATTAAGGCTTCATCTCCCTAATTAAAGGAAGATTGGAATACGGAAGAGCACCTATTCTCAAGGAAGCCCAGCGCCTGTCGCACAAATGCCATTTGCATCTCAACTGAAGTGCGACTCTTCAGCGTATCTTTGGCAGGGACCAGCAAAACATCGGTCAGCTGTTTCACCATCAGCCACAGGTCTGACACATTCTAGTGGGAACATGACAGCAAATGAGAAACGCCCACATCCAGGACTGCAAAAAGAAGAGCAACATATGCAGTTACATGATATTACCTTGTCGTCCAAGCTTTCTGCTACCGATGCACATAAATCTCCCAGATTCGGCTGAATGTGACCATTCACAATCTTCTCGTTGAAAACATAGATCTGAGGGAGGTGGTGACGGTTATAAATAAACAAATAAAACAGAGATTACGCACTCAGCAGAGAGGAAAATGCGAAGTCATAAAATGTTATTGCCACATTAGAAATCATGCCATAAATGAATAAATAAAAAGCCTACCATTCCATCTTCAGCTTCCTGACTAAAAGCAAAACATTACGACCAGCGAGTGAAATGGTTCACGACAAAAAACAACAAGAAGACTATTACAATACTAACGAGGTCGTCAAAAAAGATGACAAACACCAAACAAATGATGCTGCATGCAATGTGTCGACACATAGTGTGAGATGTACATCAAACAGACCCAGAGAAGGTCAGAGTGGAGAACAAGGGAGGATAGGCAATGAGAGAGAGAGAGAATTTACCCACAATCCCTCTGCTGCCCCATCAATCAATATGTTTGATCGGTCTTCCTGTGACCTCATTTCTAGTGACCTGATTTAACGATCAGGAAAGGGTGCATTTAAATTTAACCCACGTTGTCTGAATTCAGAGTGATATATATATATATATATATTTTTTTTTTTCCAATCAGTAGATGATGGAATGGTCTGGATATAACAAATTAACAGCCCACACAATCTTGAATAAGTGGGTAGAAACAGCCAATAAAAGTTTTCCATGAAAAACGAGGGCTGGCCATCCCCGCCAAATTTTTTTAAAAAAAGAATTAAAATCCTCGATTAGGGGAATTGGCTGGTGCTGTATCACGACTATACTGGGCTCTACAGTATATGGTTATATTTAAAATTCTCACTTTATCCAAATACTATTGAGCACCCGAATAAGAGGTAGTGGCTGTAATTCCTAAATGTTATTTTTTTTAATGAAAACTCTTCTTAATCACAAATCCATTGCGGTAGTGTGCAAGGGCAAAATCATAACTCTCAGTGCAGTTAATGTGTTAGCATTATTTACACTGGCAACAACATTTTAGTAAAAAATATACTGTAGTCATAATAAATCTTTCTCTGTTGAAAAAAAAGTGTTCGGATTACTGCGGAATCGATCATTTAGGTAGTTTTAAAAATATTTACAGGAGCAGTGGTCCCCCACCTTTTATCTGAGGCGGCCTGGTTATACACTTTGCGGGTGGCAACTCCGTACCGAGTGGGGGGGGGGGGGGGGGGTGTAGGAGGATGGGGGGTTGGGTTGGCGTTAATGGTTTGAAGGAGTGCAGTGCTACAACAATAAACACAAATCCACTTCTTTTTTTTCCCCCACTATTGAATGACTTTTTAGCCTTAGCAATGTGGTTAGCCACCATGCATGACGTGCTCAAGGCACATTTGTTGACAAATCCGTTTTGAAAGCTTCATTGACGCATCGGAGAGGCGCTCGCCGCATATTGTGCAGAGCGTTCGTTCGTGGGTGGTAATCACCTGGCGCCGTAAATCCATATTTCAAGTAGCTTTTTTGGTATTGTCTATGAAATGCACCTTTATTTTTCTTCTTGGGCATAGGCTCGTCTTGAATCCTCACTGGACTTTTTCCCCATTGCAAGGAAACTTTCCAAATCCGTCTGTTTATTTATCTCATTTTGCTAGCTTGTGAAATTTAATACGAGTGTGGCATGATCGAGACAATTTGACATGCGTCAAGAGTCAGTCATAGACGGATGTAAAGGAGGGAATCCGATCACTTTTCAAAATTAAATATTTCTCAGCCTCAGATAAATAAAGCGAAAGTATTTTAAGTTACTTTCTTTCATCTGTGCTGACTGTCCAAAGTGGCCTGCGGTCCAGTATTGTTAGAGCATATCAATGTCGCTATTGTGGATTTGAGTTTTGTCACTGTGACTGAGGGGAAGACTGAAATTGCTTATTCTAACACAACCAGGGGCTCCCATGATTTCCACTGGGTCGACTCACCTGACGCCCGTAGGCCACCTCCACGCTGTCCAAAGCACTCCTTCCTGGTACCGTTACATCACTCACAAAGCTGGGCTACAACAAAAGCAGTGACAACCAACTGAATATGTTGCAAGAGTACGGAATCTTTTCAAAGCATGCTTTATGCACATTTTCTGTTGCTATTCTCGCAAGGAAGTGGTGATGGATATTTAAGTACCTTTTGGTGGTGTTACGGTTGTTTTAATTTATAAAAGTGGACAATTCTTCAGCCTTTTGGGACGTTTTCAGCAACACTTGCAACTTGGTTGCAGGTGCACACAGGTGAATATTAACTAGCTGTTGTTTTTGTTGTGGTCAAATACATTGAAGATATGCAGTAATGCATATGGTTTTTCTGTTAATTTAGCAGACACAATTTCTTAAGAAAAGAAAACCTTTGAAACTTAATACTGGTGCAAATAATTTGCATGAAATAGGTCAAACATAACTAGTGCGAAGCTAAGAAATGTACTAACAGATATGACTTATTGAGAACAAAAAAAAAAAATGTTGTCTGAAGCACTTATATTAAACAGTCGAGAAAGTCAGAAATCTGTGTTCAAACGTGTGAAATATACCAAAAATAGACATGTATCCTTTTGTCTTCATTATTTATAAATAGAAGGCGGACGCGGCATTCTATTTTGGGAAAAGTTCCTTTTTCATGACACTAGATATAAAAAAAAACAACAACTGATCTACAGACAAAAGACAAGGAAATCTGCAATGTTTTAGCAGCCTTGTGCTCTGCAAAACAGCAACAACAATTGCCTTTATAGTGTGTGAGCTGTAAGGACACATATTTCATTTTCATGACATTGTCTTGTCACAAACGTGAAGGCTGCTGAAGCTTTGTGGTTCAAGTCTTGTACCTCCACGTCTTGACTGAAGTCGAGGGCGTCCTCTCCTGCTCCGAGGAGTGTGTGCAACACTCTCTGCTTCACCTGCTCCCACTGGACCAGCATGGACTCACGATGGTACTCTTCAGCGAGCAGGAATGTCTGAAACATGCATGCCTTCATTTCAGTTATACAATCAAACGTGTCAAATCACAAATAAGTGGACCTGTATTTATTCATCCTTTTGCTGGTAACAATTTGTGCGTATATCCGATGCTCCTGTGTGCGTGAGAAATTGCGCACTGCACTCACCCTCTCAGTGCGTGTGGTGACGCACACACATTACATTTCTATACTCGTTCTTTCATTTCGGCCCCAGTTGAATCTACAAACGGGACACCACACCATTCCCTTACAGTTTCAGTAGCGCGACCAACACTCGCCGCTGATGAGACGCTGCAGGCGACAAGCTGACCACTCCATTCAGGAAGTCCAAACATGGGCGGAGTTTACGAGCCCCTTGAATGAGTCTCTTTCGCACGTTTCAGAGGTCAGGTGACTCGAAATGTTGTGTGTTTTATTAAATGACTTGTTTATATTATCTATGAGTGAACAATGTGGGACCATATTGATGCAGTTTGTATTGAGACTCAATTAATTATGCTTAAAATGACCTCTGTGTGATGAAATAGAAGTAACAAACTAAGGCTGACTATTTGTGTCACAAATCTCTATTCAATGATATACAATACGATACAATTGTATTTATATATGTTCTATTTTGATATATAGGTGGTTTGAATTTTGTAAAATACCTACATCATGTAACTTATGATCTCAGATTTTGGACAGGTATGATATTGGTTTGGCCGCTATGTGCATGTCTGATGTTACTCACCGCGGTCCAAGGAATGTTCAGGGAGTTTGTGTGAATGCTCAGACGCAAGGTAAATTAGAGGGAACGTTACGTACAGTATATCCGACATGCAGAAATGGGAAGTAACGAAGTACAAATACATCGTTACAAATACTGTACTTGAGTAGATTTTTCCAGTACTTTGTAATACACGGAGTATTCATTTTTTAGAATACTTTTTTACTTTTATACATTGCATTTCATCAACAGTATCTATACTTTCTACTCAATACATTTTCAAAACAGGGTTGTTACTTTTGTTTTATATGATGCATGAGAATTTTAAAAAAAATAAATTAGATCAATGTTTGTGCCTCCGCCAATTATATGAAGGGCTACACCCGGTCCCGGACTTCCCAGCTCCTAGCTCTATCTCAAGCTATGACATCACCCGAGAAGACGCAATGCTACCTGCTACAGAAGATAATTTAATTGGAAGGTGAGAAGAAGTCAAATGATCGCCGACGTGGAGTGTGTCGACGTTGAAACTGTCAACAATATGGGCTCGACTCAGAACGAGCCAGCGCCAGCAGCTGGGTGACGCCCAACCATGACCGTATCTGAGAAAACAGATCGAGGTAAAGCTAAATGATTACCCTTTGTTAGCTAATCAATGACATTAGTTTTATACTGTTTGAATGAAAGAGCAGTTCATTAACAAAAACATGATTGCAAGAGGTGGGTCTTCCTGCATGTTGTGTTAAGTGACGACCTTTCAAATTTAATAGCCTTCAAATTATATGACATGAGGAGGAAACATGCGGTAAAAATACTTTTTACTTTTATCCACATGGTAGGTTTTTGCCCGTTTTTTTTTTTTTAGTTTTACTTGATAAGTATTTGAACGAGTAATTTTACCAAAGTCATTTCTATACAAGTAATTGTACTTTTACTCAAGTACAGAATGTCAGTGCTTTTCCCAGCTCTGCCGACACGTCTTGCATGAAACGTTAATATTCCTACAAGAACTCAACTTGATTACACATGCAGACCATCACGCGTACACTCAGTACAGGATATCAATAGCTAGCTCTAAACTCAAGTAGAGCTTGTGAAACCCCATCAGGACTTGTCTATTTTAACCCTCCGCAGAGATTCGACGTGAGATAATGGGAACATTAGATAATTAAATCCTTCCCATCTCCAGCCCAGGGAGATACCAATGTGGACTGGAGCCCCCATTTACCGATTTAAATTGGTCACTACCTGGATCTCTCAGCTATTCTTTTGACACATTTGAGCAAATCACCGAAGCAATATACCAGCGTAATACACGACATTTATGCGAATTTAGTGTGAAAGTCTTTATCATGTTAATAACTTGTCCACCAGATAACACTTTTCGACTACTTTTGCTATTACTGTTATAATACTTATTGTAAATGACCATTTCAAGGCAGATTCAAACCTTTGCGGAACGTTAAATAATGCGGATATCAAATGTCGATTTCAAAAAGCTTTTTTGATAAACGGAGTATTTAAATTGGCTAGTAGTGAAAGGGGCATAAGCATTATATTCGGTCATAAATCCTGTGAGACACTTTCTTTAACAGTGGGGGTCAGGATATAGACATCTGTAGGGAGATGTAATGCACGCTTTCGTTTATGCCTTTAGAGCATTTTAATGTTTCAAACCTTCACATAAGTCTTTGCTGCTCTCACAGGGCACGGGGAGATAATGGGAACGACAACTAATTAAAGGCTGGGCCTATTAGATTTGCTCATCAGGGAAGCCATTTCAAAACCATTCCCTGAAGATTCGCACCAGAAGGACGTTTAGATCACAGCCAACAGACATGAGAAAAAGAGTGTGTGTTTTGAAGTGTTCCTGTGGTCAGAACGCATCAGAGTTTCTTAACTCAATGTTCAATTTAAAAAAAAAAAAAAAAAAGACGAGTCAATACAGGCAAGACGGTATTAAAACAGCAATTAATCACGTTAAATCTGATGTTATTTTTAATTTCCAAAGCGATTTGGTCACGATAACATCTAATCTAAGATCATTTAGCCCCGCTAATTTCCAAGGTGCTTCATCTGAATTCCGCCTTTGGTCTGCCACGTATGTCAAGCTCTTTTCTTGAGCCGAGCAGAAATCAAACACTTGAGGGCAGGCACTGACCCTGCGGCGAGATTCCTCGATGGCGGACAGCAGGGCGTTGTCCCTCTCGTTCTTCAAGAAGCCCTGTGCAGAGACAGGAAGGCGGCACAAGAGGGCCGGGCAAGCCAAGTCAGTCGGAGAGAGGAAGAGAAACAGGGAGAATGACACGTTAGCATGACCGGACAAAATGATGAGACAAAAAATGTGAATACTTCTACAGGGAGACATTTAACGGACATTTACTGTATGGGAGATAAATCACTGCTCATCAAGCATGTGTTGGGATTGGTGAAACCTACAGTTGCTATTTCATACAGATGAAACGGCAAGTGTTTGCACTTTGAGCTGTGCTAATTCTCCACACGCCATCTTGCAATGAGACAGCAATCAGCACAGACTCCATTTTGACATCTTCGCAAAATGGATTCCGCTGCAAAACATCCCTCCCTCTCCTGCGGCTCTCCCTAGGAAACCTGTACCCGCATCCAACTTGATGTGTTTTAAAGACAAACTTAGCTATCAGAAGAGTCTTCGTTTGCAAGTGGCCCTTACGTAACTAACGCTGCATGCAGATGAGTATCAGGCAGCACTCGGGAAACGCGAAAGGAAAGAGAGTCAGTGACTGCAGACGAGCATATGGAGCGGCCATTTTGAGAAAGCATCAAAATGGCAGGTGCTTTGTCCTCTTAAAGTGAGCAGAACTGTGAGCCACTGGCTCTGTTACACGATGATAAAACAAGTGCAGGGGCAGGTGAGTACTGAGTATTTTTTTTCTACTGTGGATCCTGTACCATGGCCACAAAAAAAAATAACTTTGGGGAGGTCATTAATTCATCAACAAGAATTCTGTTGGTTGTTGATTATTCTTGAAGCAGCTAAGACAGCATTGCTCAGCTCAATATAACACCGCATGATATTACATTACCACAGAAACAGGAGTTCAGAACATTCAAAAAGCGTTTTGCACACCCACTTAAAATATTTAGAAGAGACAATAGATTGATTGTATCATTTCCCCCCCGTACCGACGGTCTAGGACCACAATTACGGTACGTAACACAATGACATCATCTGCCTGATGAGTCACTTGAAAGTGATCTAACCCCTTTCCGATCACGATATACTGGCATTTAAAGGAATGATTCATCAGACAGGAAGTCACTCAGGACATTGCTCGGAAGCCATAAACAAGTATATTTGCTATTAGTCATTGCTTAATATGATATAAGAACTCAGTCTCACCATTTTCTAAATCTTATGATTCCTCATTTAGAACTCCGGCGTTGCTTTAGGTAAATAAAATATATTTTAAAAAATTGCGCTAGTTAAATGAACAAATGTGTCAATGTTGGCTGAACAAAACTGAAAAGACAAAGACAAAAACGTCTCGGAGGTTTCTGATGGGCTTTGGCTTTATTTTGTCACAGTTTTGCAGCCACTGAAATCAATACATCTGCAGCAGAGATATAAATTGCTCCTTCTCCTCAAATGCTCTGAGGACGGCTGTAGCTTTCTGAATTTATGTACTTCAAGTGAATGCCTGCAGGCCTGATGGAAGAGCCCATCATGTGGCCACTGTCAGATAATAGCTTATCTATTTAATAATTATGCCATCTATGGTGCTATTTGCTCTTCGGTCTGTGACAGACTGTATCATCTTGGTTGGCAAGAAGGATACGACAGCTATTCTTGAAAGCCAGCAAGAGAGGATGCTCGCTTACAGGGAAATAACAACTCTTGGCCTCCGATTCCCTCTCTCATCACCTCTCTTGTGTACCACATAAAGGCCACCAGGTGGTTGATTAGTCACATCTCTTCTCTGTCCTATATTTCCAAGTCCTTCACTCATCTCACTGAATTCACCTCTGACTCCCGCTACCCCGAAAACAGAATACAGGCCGTTTTACTGTCAGTGAGTGGATTGTCAAAAATAAAATGTAATCCTCATGATGCAATGAGGGAGCTGTTAGCAACTTCACCTTTACAAGACTAAATTTACATTTAAGATTTGTAGTCATTACTCATAATTTACAAACAGGTCTTACAAATTTGTTCTTCAAATGTTATTTAACATAATTAGTTTTCCAATATGTAAGCATCATCTGCTGATCTGCGTTATATGGCGTGCTTGCATTACATTTGATCGATGGTCTTCAGCGCAAAGCATTTTTTTTTTTCCAGGTACTAACATTGTGTTAGTAACAGCACACTGCAATTATCCACAACTATGTATTTCAATTTTTTCGAGAAGCTAACCATGGCTAAAATATGAGGAATGGCCTGCTGTGTTGGTGAAAAAAAAAAAATGGTCAGCATCGGAACAATTTTAATTGCTCTAAAGAAAAAAGAGAAAAAAGCCTGTGCATTTATTATCCTGATACAGATGTGATACACTTCAGCGAGCCAGTCTGTATATATAAAAAAACACCACTTCTTTCATCATCTTTGGCTCTGGGAGCTATCCAATTATTATTCCTGTAATTGATGGAAGGGAAAATTATACGTCTCTTACGGAAACAGGCAGTGCGAGAAGAGCTGCTCATTCGGCCAGAATCTTAAACAGCAGTGACACGTTGAGAAACACAGTAGTATCTCTGCTGCATTTCTACCTCGAATGAACTGCAATAAGCAGCATCACCATTTTTCTGTGCCGTTGTGTTGATGCCAGCTCAATTCGCTCGGCCAATGACTCCACCGAGAAGACATTTTAGCTGCCAAATGCACATTGACAGTGTAGCCCTTGGTGGTGGCTAAAAGCACCATCAGTCTGATATACAAATCCTCTATGTCCGTCTTTCCTTCAATATATGAATGCATTGTCCCAGTTAAAGAAGAACCAATGATTTCCCAATTAGGGATCATGTTTCATGGATTCAAAGTGGGAAATTGTTTTAAAATAATCCACGTTTATTAATGTCTTTAGTGTTGTGAACCTGACACAATGACAATGCATTTACATCATGTATAATTTGGTCAGTACATGACGGCTGAAAGTGACGTGTTCCTCAGTCCGAGACTGAGCAGTTGAGAGACTGCTGTTGTTTCAATTCTACCACGTTCAGGCTCAACCTGTCAAATAAAGCCAGAATGTAGATCAAGTAAAATCATGGAAAAAAAAAAGGAAAACGTGAAGAAACATATATGACAATTGTCAAACGGTCAACATGTTATTTCGGGGAGGCTAGGGATGTATGCTTTCTGAATGCCCCACCCTTATATTGTGCATCCTCGGAGACCTGCTAACCACGGAGAAAGTCACTGCCAAATTGACAATAAAAGCCCACAAGCTTCACTTGCGCAACCACGGTTGGGACAACGCTTAAGTGTTTTAGGACATTACACGGGTAAAATGCGGGTGGATAGTCTTCATATCAATGGAAAATAACAGATGGACTTTTCTGGCATTGTATTCGTTCATTGCAAAGTTTGTGAATTTGTCTCAACCGTTTTTCTTAATTCTAGGCAAAAAGTGGCTATTATAAAGCCCCGCATGTTGAGTAAGTGATGCGTGTCTGTTCTCACGTTTGTTAACGGACACATTGGCTGCTTCAATGCGCCGGCTCATACAGGCCTTCTTTCATAGAGAGTCGGTTGGTCTGCACCTGAAAGCGGCCTATCGGCACTTGCGGGGAAATCTGTCACCGAATGTGTTACACGTATATTCAATATGAGTACAGTGTTTAAATAAAGACTGAAAATAAAGGAGGGAAGTACATTCTGTGCGTGTGGCATCTTGACAGCCATGACACAAAGAGCTGACCAGTGCCCTAAGTGTGCGGGTGAGAAAGGGATACTACACTTCCCAGTTAGAAAAATCATACACCTTCATATACAAATAACAAATGCAAGCAAATATGTTGATCTTATTTTAATCCAACATGTTCAACCAATGACATTTTCATGATCTTAATATTTGTCGGTGATCAATAATGTGTTATAAGCAAAGGAAAGAGCAATGAAGACAAGAGAGATGAGACTTGTGTGAAACAAAGCAGGTACCTGTCTGATGGTGTGTGCGCGGAATCATGTGTGTGGGCAATACTCACTCATGCTCAGTGGCTGCCTGGCAAAAAACAGGACATGTGTGAACGCAGAAGAATTTTCTAAAAAGGTTTCTTTTCTTTGTCTGTGCCGGGGTTTCTGGCCTTTGACAACACAGGAAAGACCCGCGTCGCCCTTCGGTTTCACCACCCCTACGTGTCGTTCCATGCCAGGGCGGCGGCGAGAGCGGCCGCCATTGTGGGGCGTGTTCCCCGTGCCCTGTCTGGCCGGCATGGCGGTGCGCCTGCAGCCCTTTCCTGCCTGAAAGCAGGCCACTGACTATGAACCCGGGAGAAGCGCGTGCAAGTGGCACGGCAAGACTCACCGGAGGAGGTTTTATTGTCAGAGGGCCATACCAACTGCACACGGCAGACACGGGGGGGGATGCATGGGAAGGAACTATGGATTCATATAGGCTGTCAGTTCATACCATCAGCTGACTCCCCCCCTCCCTCGGCCACATATCCTTGCTCTCGTTCACACACTCCCTCACTCCATCCAAGCATCGCTGACAGCCCTCCGCCTCCTACCTTCCTCCATCCCACTCATTTTCTTCTTTTTTATCCATCTATGCATCCTTTCTTCCCATCCCCTCTCCTTCCTCCCTTTTCTCAATGCAATTACAGTAATGGATTTTCCCCCCCTTGGTTGATGGCTTCCGACATCCTGTCTCGAAATGAGGCTAATCGTGCTCTTAAGGGTCATGTTTAGTTAATGAAGGGCTTCTGAGGCACACATGGATGGGGGGGGGGGCTGCACACAAAGCAAACATATTACTCTACACACCACTTGTAGTCACACTCATTCACGGCGGCATATGGCATAGCTGTAGTCGGTATGTGCGAGCCAGCACAAGCTAGAGCGGCAAGCTGCACATGCACATTCATTCATAATCCCGAGAAGAGTGTAGGAGCGAGTAACCGGCCGTCTCTGACACATATACACACATGCGATGTGTCACACACACACACACACACACACACATTCTGTGTAGCTATGTTCATGTAGCGCTGCAGACACTCTGTGCTCAGCCAACTGGATTGGCTGCCATCACTGCTGAAGGATGAGTGTGTATGTAAAAAGCCGGTGGGGTGGGGGCGGCGAGGGCACAGGAGGGGAAAGGATGCAAAAGCAATAGAAGAGAAAATATATCAGAGAATGGAAAAGAGGAGAAAGGGGAGTGAGCAAATGAGAGAATAGCGAGGGACAAGGATAGAGCAGCAAAAAGTGAGATGAGGACACAGAGATGCAATGAATTGCGGTCGGGCGCCATTTTTCCCCAGCAGCAACGCTCTCAGCATTCCACGCCTTATGTTACACTATTCTATTCATTTATCGGGTGCGCCATATTTCCTCGGTTTTGGTTATTACTCGCTCGTATTTACTCCTCTTTCTGCCACTAGTATGTGATGTGACGGCACGGCATGGTAATCCAAAAAACAAAACTTGATTTGAAAAATGTCATTTGCCTTTTCTCTTTATTGAAAGGGGGGGGGGGGGGGACATATCACCCAGTCTGAATCACAGGGCACAATTAGACAACTAAGACAAGAAAAAAGCCAAACCTCAGATCTGTGAAGCAGATGGGTTAAGCAAAAGTCCACTGTGTCACCTAAATTTGGTAACAATTCTTTCCAAAGGAAATCATGTAAATAAGAATATGTTCCAGGATCACACTGATGGCATCATAAAAAGCTATCAACTGTACACGCCATATTTCAGGTAACATTTTCAGATATGAATTGTCATACAAGTGCAAATAAGAACTAGTTAACCACAGTTACTATTAAAGGGAAAAACAATGCAAATGACAGGGTTAATTTGTTTCACATGTATTCACAACTATTACCACAAGTGTAAAAAGGGCCTGAGCTGAGATTAGACACCAGACAGGGTCCAACATTAACCGTAGCCACCACGTGACAGCGTTGGGCCACCCAACGTTCACGGATGCTGGCCTGACTGATGTCATGAATAAATTATAAAATCAACATTATGCTTTTTAAATATCTAATATTCCATATTTTGCCTTTTAGCCACTTAAATTGGTCAAGCCTCTTTGCTCTGTTTTCTTCGATCGGCCACATTCAAAGACGCATTGTGAAGCTGCGTATTCGCGTACATTTTGGCCACTGAGACTACACACTTCACTGTTTCATCCACATGCGGGCATACATATATAATTATGGATTTTGTCGTTACCCGTCTGTAAGCGTCTTGGGGTCGTTTACGCATGTTGAATCGGCGTCGCCAGTCGTGACATTTGGTCACTCCGATCGGCTGTTAGCTAGCAAATCAGCGCTCGGAGCACCAACGGGAAGTGACAAATGCGGAAAAACAGTGAGCACGCCTACGCTGCCTTAATCTTCTCACAAGTACAAGAGCGAGGGTTGATAATGTAAGTATTTCAAAACACCGTGTCAGGAACGTGAGGGTTTATTTCGCGAGGGAGTTCATCGTGAGCGAAGAATATAGCCGAATGCATTGTTTACGTTTATATAATCCGTCCCCGGCCAACAGCTTTCGTGTTGGCTTTTTCTAACCATGAGAAATGGTGACGACCGCCGCCGATGGTATGGAAGGGTATTATACCTCACGCATGCACAGAAGCTACTTTAATCGCTGTCTGTCGTTGCAGTGTATTCCTCCAGCATGACGTGCCGACAGCCGGCCGGATGCCACAGGGGGTAAGCGTCTGTCACTGTTGGCCAGCGTCTTTTTGGTCTATCTAGGCCTTATGAGTTAAGATGTAGAAACCACCCGTTTTTACGCAATATTAATCAGAATGCCGTGTTTAGACTAGTTAAAGCGCATACAACATAATATTGTAAAGAAAATTTTGGGGTTGACTTCCAATTATAGTATTCTTTTGAAACCGGGGCCAGTGCCACCACCCAAACACGCTTAATGCTCGACTCTCTCAATCTTCCAACTATGAGGTAGATGTCGATTCATTGCGCTGAATTTTATTTGATTTATTTTTTGTTAAATTCCAAACTGTACAACTTCAAGGGCAATCAATGTCAGAGGTTCTGCTGTATATAACAACGCCGAGGCACAATGAACATTTTAAAGCTGAAGTTTTCCATTGAAACATAATACCGTACATGAGAGAAACATGCACATCAGCAGCCAACACTCTTAAACCTGCAATCTGGAACTCTGACACTCCATAGCTTTCTTCATAAAAATCCTTTTTAATTTGCGTTCACTCAAGCAGAAAAATCATTTACACAGCTATTCCCTTGATGTAGTTCTGTGTGTTTCACAGGAACCAGAGCAGCATGTATTAGGTCACTCAAGCCTGACACACTAGAACAAGCATGCACTTGCAGTGTTTACTTTTAGCTTGATGAACTGGATAACTAAACCATCGCGACCAACTGACATAGCATGAGATGGTCTGGATAAATATTGTTTATTATTATTATTTGTATTTTTTTTTTACCATTCATACATTAATATCATCAAAATAAGGTGTTGTTGCTACTTCTTGAGGTGTAAAGGATTTTACTTGTAGTAACCGGCCGGGGGGGAAATTATTTCATACCTAAACAACAGACTGCTAACAATTCAGGAAGCATTGTTGAACAGTCACAAAGCTCCATGTTGATGCACTTACATTTGTTTCAGGTTCAAGTTTCTATTGTGACTATGGGTGTAACGGTATGCTAAATCACATTTCGGTTCGGTTAGTTTTTTGGAAAGCTCGGTTCGGTATATTTTCCGTACAAAAAAACAGATTTTTTTTAAATAAATATGTTTATTTTGAAAAGGTGACAAGTAAATGGGACATTTGTTTTGAAAAAATAAATAAAAGCGAACCATTCTGGTGATGTTCTAAGGAATTACACCAGAATAAAAAATACACTAACAATAAAGATCTCTTAATTTTGTAAATTATTAAGACACTGAAATCTTTAAATACTTAGCAAGCAACAGCCTATGACCGTGACGCATCTAAGTATTCAAGTTAAAGACAAGTTGTCATTACAGTACATAGATACACTTTTTGTGATGAAAAAAAAATACATACAATAACAGTTACAATTATTGCTAATTATATTAAAACTCTTTTTATAATGAAAAAAATACAGTAACTTTAAAAAGTCTTTATGAAATTGTATACACTATTTAGGCATTGACATTTTTGAATGTTGAATAGCATATTGTAACGAATCGGGTTATCTGTGTTGTGGTCGGAATTGTGTGTTGCTGAGTTGTTATGTTTCCGAGGTTCATGAATGTATCGTACGGCAAGCGAGTGGAGCAGTGGAGAAAGAACAGCACGAGCAGTTGTACTTGGATTAATAAAAACGTGATAATTAAACCACGTCTGACGGCGTGTTCATGGAAGACGTTACAATATGATAAATCTCGCTATTTAAGTTTGACGTTTTTGCTCCCTCGTCTAAGAAGCATTCACAGTCAGATGATGCCTTGCATGTTAGACGTGCTATCTGCAAAATGCAAAGTGGACCGAACCGAACATGCCATACCGAAATGTATTAATACAACCACGTGTACCGTTACACCCCTAATTGTGACGCTGTGTTTGTGCAGCTGAATTTGAAGAGATTATAGTAGGGTTCCATAGACTCAGCTACATTTCAATTTTGATAGTGTGCTTTTTAAATTTTATATGAATATAAAATGTTTCATGAAGATAATTCAAATGATGTAAAATAAAAAAGAAAGACATTTTCTCTGTGCACGTGTGTCTGTGCAAGTTTTGAAACTGTCTGTCACTAAAGATCAAGCTCAGCTCGTTTGTTGATTCAAATTCAAATTACATTTACTTATTTGTCCAATTCATCGGTAATCTGTATTTTTTTTCTGTCAACAATTGCTATCGGCATAAAAAAGAAAAATCCATATTTGTGGGGTCCTACGCAATGTCATCAACAACACTCCTGCACTGATTCGGTTCTATGCTTCATAAATTATCATACTATGACTTGTAGAGTGGCCATGTTACACAATGGTAACGTTTGTGCTTAACCTTCTTCCTGGAAGCTGCTTGCTAAAGTGAAGTGGTGGTTTGCCTCCACACAAAGAGGAAATTATTCTTGTCAATTAGATCGTGTGTGTGTGACTGCGTGTGTGCGTGCATGTGTTTGTACGCATAGTACTGTACTCCAAAGCTGCCAAAAAGATAAGTGCACTACCGGTCAATCAGTTGGTCAAAAGCATCCAGACGAATTTACATCCGGTGCACTAAGAGGAGACAAAGATGGAATTGGGGAGAAAAAAAACACTTAAAGTGGAAGTCAACCCAAACATATTTTTTCAAGAATATGTTCTATGCAGGCCCACTAGTTGAAACAAGGCAATATGATTAATATGAAATATGAGTTAAGGAGCAAAATGCAGCCGGTTTTTGGCCATGAGGGGGCCGTTTTTAGCAGGCGGCCATTTTGCCACTTCTGTCTACTGAAAATGATATCACAACTACCCAGGATTCAGGTAACGTCCAATCACAGCTCACCTGTTTTCTGATGCTGAGCCATGATTGGTTGTTATCTGAGCCCTGAGCATCTGTGATGTCATTTTCAGTCAACAGAAGTGACAAAATGGCCGCCCGCTAAAAACGGGTGGACTTTGCTGCTTAACTCATATTCCACAAACACAATACTGTATTAATCAGAATGCCATATTTAGACTAGTGAAGGCACTTAGAACATATTATTCCAACTAATTTTTTTGGGTTGACGATAAACAGGACCAGGGATGGGAAACTTATTGCACTTTAAACAAACTGACAACGCTTCTTATGAAGAAAAACGGTTTTGTGTACTTTTGTCATTTTCATCCACTCCTTAGTTCCCAGGAAGCATTGTGGCATGAAACACTGTACTCTTTCCATCATAAGGTCATTAATAGTGCTATCAAACTTATTGTGGTATTGGGCGGTAATTAAATTTTGTTATTGATTGCGTCAAAATATATGACGTGTTTAAAGCATGCGCAGAATGACCGCCATGCATAATCCCACTCAGTGCAGTGCAGTGCAGTGAGCGGCAGAGCGGACACGTGCGTGTGTAAATAGTAAAGCAGGTAGGCCCTCTGGGTGGGGAATTCATATTCTTAGAAAATAGAGATGGAACAATAAATAAGCAGGTAGTCATTTGCACTCGTTGCGAACGGTGATGTACAGTTTCCCGCGGCTTGCGGATGTCGCCCGCGGGCGTAGAAAGAAGCATTTCAGAAAGAAGAGGGCATCTTTAAATCTCAGAAATGTGAATAAGTTGGTTTGCCTCAGCAACTGGGGCTGAGTAGAGAAGAGGGCTGTCTTGTTTTGTGTGAATAAAGTCAGTTAATCTAACACACAACGTGCTGATAACTGTATTGCTTCTCACTCACTCTCATAGTAGAACAGACAGAGGTAACACTAGGGCTGAACGATTTTAGGAAAAAATTGTATTGTGATTTTTCTGACTGATATTGCGATTTCGATTTCATTTGCGATTTTCTTGAAATCAAGCTTCAGTGCAATAGTCACAATGTACAGTAACATTTACAAACATGACACAAAAAGCCATTGTACCATCAAAAAAATTAAAAGCTATTACTCTAATAATGCAAGGACACTAAAGCGCTTTTGTGAGGGATGCAGTCCTGTTTCAAGTTTTTAAAAATGGTTCAAGTAAAGTTTTACTGTACTACTTGCCGTCAAGTATAAGTATGCATTTATGTGCAATTGTGTGTATAAAAATCATATTTTAACCCCAAAAGGTTTTACATTTTGTGCTAATGTACATGTTCTTTGTACATAAGTCAATAGAGAGAGCGAGAAAGAGAGCGAGAGAGAGCCAAAATTGCACATAAATGCATATTTATACTTGACGGCAAGTAGTACAGTAAAACTTTACTTGTACAGTAAAACGTTACTTTGTTTGTAAATGTTACTGTACATTGTGACTATTGCACTGAAGCTTGATTTCAAGAAAATCGCAAATGAAATCGAAATCGCAATATCAGTCAGAAAAATCACAATACAATTTTTTCCTGAAATCGTTCAGCCCTAGTGTTACCTCTGTTTTACTGCGAGAGAGAGCGAGAGAGAGAGTTTTATATAGAGTATTAGTCACAGGACCAGGCTAACTTTGAAAAAAGGTGCAACTTATAGGCTAAAAAATACAGTAATTGATATCAATGCGAAGTGGTGAACCAGCCTCTTAATTGAGTCCTACCTGTATGTCAGTGTCTTTAACTGGCTCCAGGGGCTCAAAGGTAGTAGCCGCACTTAAACTCTCCAGTCGTTGAGAAATGTGGAAGATGTCCAAACCTCTGGAACCGAGGAGGATAGACCTGAGGTGTGGATAAAGAAATTGGCCATGAATAAATGTGATAGTGGGATACAACAAAGATTACTGTCGCTTAGCCTGGTGTCTATGAGAAGACAAAATAGACTGTGGCTGTGGTGTCAGTCAGCCAAGTTCAAATGAACATGTTTACAGGAACATTATATTACGTATAGAAGTTAGCAGCAGAAAAAAAACATGTTGGAAAGTTCATAAAGGTATCACATCAAACAATGTCAAAAGGTAATTTTGACAGCTACATTTGAATTCATATGCAGGCAAAGTCCTTACGCTTTTACGTCCGCAGCATCCTGTGATGTTCGGGTGAGCGTGCGTGACCGAAGTCTCTCCCCTGCCTGTTGGATCTCCTGAAGGTTCCTCTCAACATGCGGCAGCTCCGACACGGCCTCCGTTTCCGCAGCCAGCTGCTCGGCCTGCTGCAGCAGCTCCCCAAAGCCCTCTGCATCCATGCCTCTGTGGGGCAGAATATGTGCTAAAAGACAATACTTGCCATCTACAAGGTAAATCACAAAAGTAGGTTTGATGGCATTGTTGTATTTTAAGAATGTCCATAAATCTTTTTTTTTTTTTTAATAAATCATGCTTATCTTCATTAGGGTAACCATGCTGGAGCCTATTCCAGCTGATTAGATGCATGCAGTGGGGTACATACTGTATTGGTTGCCAGACAATCACAGTAGTCTTCAATGTGGTTAACCAATTGTATACAGAATAAGTGTGAATGGTAGGTCGCCTGTATGTGCCATGCAGTTGTCAGATGACCAGTCCAGGTTACCTGGCCACGCGGACAATGTCAGCTGGAAGAGGCGCCTGCTCACCCGTGACCCTGAGGAGGACAAGAGCTTCAGAAAATGAATGGATGTTATTCCAACAAAAACATGCATTTGGTTGAGCTCAAAACAAATAGTAGGGAAACGCATATAACATAATTTAGATAACCACATTCAAAGAATAATTCAATTAATTTGAAAGTCCTGACATTTGAAGTGATAAGTTGCTACTTATCATGGTAAAAGGCCTCTAGGAAGTAAAACCATCTATCCATCCATTATCCAAACTGCCGTTCAATCCAACTGGACCTTGATGGGGAAAAAACTCCTTTGACAGTTGTCAACACTCTTGCAACTCTCGCGCGCATTGCTGTCACATTAAATTGGCACTAGCTAGCACACTGCTAATATATTCTATCATAATCAAGACCAGCAATTTCTGCTTTGTGTGTACACAAACAAAGGCAGTTATGACCAAAACACTGAGATTTACAACCTAGATGCCACATTGATCTCGTTTTGATGTGCGGCTTAGTGTTACTGTAAGCGAGTTAGCCTTTCGAAGGCAAATCGCTATTAGCATGCGGGCTAATGCTAACTCACATGGACAAGGAATAGCTCAAGATCAAAATACTTATTGCACCTTTTTGCACATAGTCACAGGGAGACCACTATTTCTTTACCTGCTGTTGGAGACGGATTACAGAGTGGACTCTTTGGGACGTAATGTTAAAAAAAATCACTCTTATATTCACCAGTAGACCATGCAGCGTCGTAGTGTATGTTATTTGCCCCGGCACTTCAGCGGGCGAAGCTGATTGGACGAGGCAGCAAACCCGCACCGGATATCACACTTGCTCGCCTTCTTCAATGGACAGGATTAGAGCTCGATACTCCATCAGCTGGTCTACAACAGTACTGCAGAAAATTGCCCAACAGGTTTGTGAAACAATTATCAAAACGTCAAACACATTTTCTTCACATCTAAGAATCACAAGATAAACTAGCATCTTTACTTAAATACTCATTCAAATTGATGCTTAGGTGTCGTTTTGTCACTGTCCTTGTCCATCCATTGTTAAATATACCATGTCCCTGAACAAATCATATACTGTAGCTGTGTTCTGAAAAACACTCCAAGCAACATTTCTGATTCAGCTAGTCTGTTTTAGCTAGTCTGTGACCAACTGGTTGCTCTGTGCAGTTCGTACAGTATTTTTTACAATGTCCAGTTGTCTAGAAAAGCATCATATAACTCTGATACATTATTATTATTATTATTATTATTATTAATGATAATAATAATGTTATATTACATAGAAATCTACCAATTTTGTAAGGAAGAAATGCCAAATATATTTAAAACATTTATGTGTTTATTGTTTTTACTTTTCAATATCAACAGCGGCTAACTTATTTTTACAACTGTGTGACAGTTAAGAATAACATGCACAAGGCAACTCAGAGAAAAAAACGAGGGTGCAAAAAAAATCTATAAAAGTTAACCAGCAGCTCGATCACTTTTTTTAATGTTAAATGTTAATGTGTTGATCGGTGTAATTGACAGTAGTTGGGTCTCTAGTCCCTGCCGACACTTCAAGAGTAACATTAAAGCACATGATCTTTTATCGTCTATTTTTGAAAAAGACTAAGCTCTAAATGTTAAATCTAAACATTTCGAGTGAAACTACTAGTCCTAAACAAGCTTACTCATTTGTGATGGACTTCATAAAATTGAAAATGACAAAGTGAGCCCTCTAGTGGCTAACTGTAGCGACTACAGGTCAAAGGTCCAACACCAACACCAACACCCTTCATAAAACTCAGAAGTACTCGTCAAATAAAGTTTCCTCAAATATGTTTTTCCATTTGAGGTATTTACCATCACTATAAACATGTCCAAGAGTGCATTAACCCAGATAAGATGTTTGTTTATTTGACACTATAAAAACTCCTCATTGACCGTTAAATTTGGGTACAGTACTTCCGCAAAAATTTTGAATTTGCACGTTAGGTAAATAATTTACTTTGACTCAGAACATTTAGATTGATATTTAACGTATAATGCATTTTAATTTAGTTTTTATATTTTAGATATATTTACATTACACTTCCATTCAGCATTTTAGATTTAAAGGGACACTTGTGCGGACAGAACATTGGCACTTATATTATAGGTATGCATGTAAAAATGACATCAGCACTAAAATTCACCCCCCTAAAAGAATCTGTAATGATTTAAGGGCAGTTTTGGGATGAGATTTACGACAAATTGTCACGTCCCCTTTTGGAGCTCGGCTTGCTATATTTTCCGTCTCATCTGCCTACGTCACAGCAGGGAGGCCATTCATTGTTATATTGCTTAGTTTGAAACAGCAACCAGTAAAAATATAAAAGCGTTCTGACATATATTTTGGCTCAAACATGAACTCATATGTGAAAACGTCATTATCACCTCAACAAAAAAAAAAAACGTACCTGTCGCTTCTTCACTTACACAGGTTGAAGCAGACAAGAGCATGAATGTGCACACGAACCCCGTGGCGTCTGGTTGAAGTTTTCGGACATGTAGCTACGCTAAAGTTTTATTAAGTCTCAGGAGGCAGCCATGCAGCCGGCAGCCAGGCATGGCCGTTTTCCCCCCACGGCAGTCCACTGCAGTGGTGTTAAAAGTAACAGCAAGGTAGCAATTAGCTTTCGATTGCTAAACAGGTGAGGTGAACACAACAAAAACAGCTTCTTAACATCAAGTCATGCAGCTCCTTGTCGTCGACTATGTTCATGTCCGGCACGGCTTCAGCTCGCACTACGAGTGGGCGTCATTCATAAAAGTTAAAATGCAAGCTAATATAATTCTCCTGATAAAAAATAAACGGAGCTTGTTATTGAAAAACGGACCACCCTAGCTGGATGATCCCTTTAATGTCTACTGCAGGTACTGTAAAGCATTTAAACTTTTAATTCAGTTATTTAATATATCAAAGTTGACAAATGGAAAAGTACAAAAAAAGTCACTCTCCAAAATTCACATCAGTGTTTGAAGCCCTATGTGTCAAAATGCAGCTGTTTTTTGTTTTTGTTAGCATGAGCCACGTTACAAATTGCCACACTCCCTAGCCTTTTATTTTTCACTAGAAGACTATTAGGTAAGTGCTTAACATTTATCTACTGGCGTCCTCGGTTTATGACGGTCATAGCCTATCACCAACCTACACTAACAGTAGTAAAGTCATAACGCTAACAGTAGTAATTACGTGACGACGTAGTGATGTAAACACTCAGTATTGCAAAACAGTGTGGGTGTCATTTGGACAAACAAACAGCATTTTCTTTAAAACACCAAACAGTTTATTTGGTCTAAGTACTAAATAAAATTGAGAAAATCCATGCACCGTATTCAGAGAGGACATCCTCACCACTATACACTGTGCAGCCCAACAAAATAACACTTTCAACAAAATGTCCCACAGAAGTCCTTTTGCATTGAGACTGACTTCACAGAGCTTGTGTCCTTCATCAGGCTGCGTCTACTTGAACTGATTGTCAATGAGGGTGCCCTTCATTTTGGCCCTCTTGGCCTCCAACTCAGCCAGCTCCTGAAGCCTCCTCTTGCTCATGCCTTTCCTCTCCAGTTGCTTCTCGATCACTTTGGCGTTCTGGGCATAAGAGTCGGCCACCTCTCTGGCCTCGATCTCTTCCTCCTCTTCGTCGATGGTGGACACAGTGACGGAGCTGAACTTGCCCATGTCTTTGGTTCGCTTCGTCATCATCACGCGGACCTTCTTGGGAGCCTCGGGCTGCTTTTGACTGTACACGCTGGTGTTACCGATCCCCTGTCCAAATTTGACCACGGCTCCTTCCACGACGAAGGTGGCCTGTGTGTTTTTCTCCTGGTGCTGGTAGAAGAGCAGCAGGCCGCACTTGCCGCACTTTTTGCGGTATTGCCTCTCGATGCCCTCGACTCTTTTAATGTACGTGTTGTCGTCCTGCTCCACGTTGCAGAATTTGTGCGCGTGTTTGACGGCGTCGATCACCCGGGCTCGATCTCGGGGTCTCATGGGGAGCTTCTCCAGCTGGCAGTCCAGGACCAACACCATCTGCCCGCACAGGCAATAATAGACATGAAGGGGCTTTTCTCCGTCGTCGTACTCCTCTCGGTCTCGCGTGTCCGAGCAGACAACACTTCTAGACACAACCTTCGGCATGTTGGTTTACTTTCCAAGTATAATATTTAGTGCAAGTAATTCGCTATTGCTTAACCGCCATGGAGACCGCGTCAAGTCAAAAGTAAACGCATACATAGGTGTAACGCAATACTTCCTTTCCGGTGTGCGGTACCTTAATGTTTCCTACAGGGAACGAAAGTTGGTCCAAAACTTCCGTTCCGGAGTTAGATAAAATACTGTACAGTACTGTACAGCAAAAACCTTCCGGATTTTATTTTATTTTATTTTATTTTACGGTTGCACATTTTCTACGTTTTAATAACGTTTATATGATTTACGTGCTGCACACACCTACCATTAGAAGCATTTTTCACTCTTCTCATCAAAGTCATAAAATTCCAGATCATCAGATGCTTGTAAAACAGTTTACCAACATTTCCCAAGCCAAGGCACACATACCTTAGAAAAATCCACCACACAAAAATGTCACAAAAAGTGGATACACAGGTTCATTCTAAGTGATTAACAAAATCATTTTGTAGTCCCTTCAGACCTGTAGCTCTTACTTACCTGGTCATGAAGGTCTTTGAAAAAAAATCATCACAAATTACATTAGGGATTTGATACAAGACAAATTGGACTTTCCAATTTGCCTATGGGGCTGGTAGGGGTGTTGAGGATGCTATATGCACTCTTGAATATTGTGCAAGGCCATCTGGGTGATGTGATTCATTTTGCACGGTTGCTTTTAATTGTTTTTTCGTCAGCTTTTAATGGCATATAACCTCACATTTTAGCAAATCAGCTCACCAGCACTCACAATGTTGACCACAGGCTAGTTTGCTGGTTGATGGAATTTTAACAGATAGACCTCAGAAAGTAACAGTTAATGGTGTTTTATCAGATGCTCTTTTATCTTCCACTGGATCCCCACAAGGATGTGTTCTCTCATCTTTTATTTGTTTTATATACAAAAGTTATCAAAGGGATACGTGTCAGAGTCATCAAAGGGATAGATTCATCATCAAATTTGAAGATAATTCTGTAATTGTGTCACTTTTAAACAATGATGACCTTGATCATGGTAATGTTGTTAATCCTTTTAGCGATTGGTGTGATCGTTCTTTCTTAGAAATCAATGTTTCTAAAACAAAGGAGATGGTCATTGATTTTAGACAGAAATCTTCTCCTCCTTATCCATGGCCAGCCGGTGGGGGTAGTGGAAAATTACAAAAAGGATAACTCTTGACACCAAGCAAACTTTTGATTCCTACATTGACTCGGTTTGTGCTAAGGCCCATCAGCTAATGCACTTCTATAGGAAGCTGAGAGGTTTTAATGTTGATTCTGTTTTCATGAAAATGTTTTATTCTTGTTTTACTGAGTCCGTTTTAACATTTTCGTTTATCTGCTGGTTTGGATCCCTTACTTGTAAAAACAAAAAGTGCTTGCAACACATTGTTAAGATGTGCAGTAAGATTGAAGGCCTGAATTTCCAGGAACTTTCCTCTCTTTATCAAGCGAAAGTAGTAGCAAAGGCCCATTCCATCACAACAGACTGCCGTCATCCTTTGTCTGCTGAATATAAACTGTTGCCATTAGAGCGCAGATACTGTATGCCCAGATGCAGGATAAACAGATTTAAGAACTCATTCATACCAGTTTTCCATTTAAATAGTATGGCATGACACTTGTATACTTTGCCTATGTTTTGTGTGCGAGTGGATTATTGATGGGTTTTTTTATGTTGACTGCTGGCTGTAAAAGGAATTGCCCCTTGGGGATAATAAAGTTCACCTTGACCTCGACCTGAAGGAAAGTTGAGTTTTTTGTTAATGGTTTGAACAAAGTTTGAATAAATGTTAAAACTTGCAAAATTCCATCTATACCATTTATCACTCAGGTCGCAGATGTGTTGGACCCTATCCCAGCTGATTTCAAACGAGAGGCCCTGATCTGGTCGCCAGCCAATCTCAGGGCACACAACCACTCACACATTCAGATGATAATTTGGATTCTGGAATGGTGGAAGTGCCCAGAAAAGCACAGGGAGAACACGCAACTCCACACAGGAATGCCAGAGCCCAAACCTGAACCCCAGTCTTAGAACTGTGAGGCAGATGTTTTAACCACTGCAGACATTGTATTACATTTCTTTTCTGCCATCAAGTGGAAAAGAATTTAATTCTATCACTATTGGAAGGGATAGATGGATAAAAAATACATTAGTAATTTTTGTTTTTTTAACCACAAGTGAAATTGGAAAATTTCTTACTGCACATTGGTTGGTTATCACTGCTTTCAAGGATTTTCGTGATTTATTCTGACCAATTTTATTGTGGAGTTTTTTAGTCCTCAAAAGTTAATGAACCATTCTGATCAGTTCAAGGCGGATGGCAGCAGTGCGAAATGGGGCCAAGCAACCATACATGTAGGGGGAAAAAAAATGAGCAAAGGGTTTGAAGATCTAGATTTGTTCAAAGTAATTCAGCACTTTAGTTTCACCTCAATGAAAACTCACAATTAGGAGTTTGCACAACAGATGCTTAACCATTTTAATTCAGAGCTCATCCACCTTTGTCAAAGTACTTTTAATTCAAACATGTTTGGCAGAAACTACAGTACCGTGTAGTGTAATTTTATAAACCTAGTTAAAATTCCCAAGCTACCAGTAAAAAAAGATGTACACCAACCGAATTCATATTAAGGAAAACATTTATTTCAGTAATGAACAACAGATACAAAACACATTAGACATAGCAGGTACAATTAAGTGAATCAAATGAAGGTTCCATCCTTCCATGAAGGGAGGGATGAGGTCAGACACGTCTCACTGACAGCAGCTAGTGTCACATGTCTTCCCTTTGCACACGCAGCCCGATGCACATTTGCTGCATCCGGAGGGGCAGCATGGGCAGCAGCCTGCAAGAGGGGGGAGTTGCATTTTGTCATTGTTATTTAACTCATTCAGTACCCGGCATTTACAGGCCCTCTTTCACCCTAACGTTTGAAAAAAAAAAATTGAAAAACAAATTAAATGGCTGGACTGTGAGTAAGACAAATGTGTCTTTGGGATTGAATTCGCTAAGTGTGAAAACGGCAAATTTAAATACATTTTGAAAGACATTAAAAATATCCCCTCGAGGTAGTTCAATTTAACTATCAGATTTGACTCACTCTTCTTGCACGTGGTGCAGGAGCAGTTGGTGCAAGCACATGATCCAGCGCATTTGCAGGTTCCAGCTGCACACCAAAAATAATCAAGGTCATAACACGATTCACAAGCTAGAAACATGCCACATGGAATTGACATTTCTTAGACGATACTCACTCTTGGAGCAGTCGCAAGGGTCCATTCTGTAGGCTGGTCGGTTGCTTTAAGCTTCCTTGGAGAGATGTGCAGGTGCTTGGTTGATGTCGTTGTTGTGGAAGGCGCCCAAGAAGCTGCTCTTTTATAGAGTCCAATGAGCATCGGGGCCGTGTGCAATATGCGTTTGTTACGAACGATTACAAAGAGTTTGTGCACACGACCTTTTATTTCGTGCAGTAAATGAGAGCAGAAATTCAACTCAGGCGAGTCATGGTGTGTGTGCTCTGAATATTACGTAATCGCATTTTCTCCCTGGGGTCATTCAAATATTACTGTTTATATGGAAAAACGTCTTTATAAATACATTTTAAAAATAAATTCACAGTTAAGGTAATGACTGTATGAAGTTCATTGGTGTGGAATTTATATGGTAATACAGTTTATTCAGTTTTGTATGACCATACAAATATTTCAATTTGTATTCATAGTATTGTTAATTATAATGTTGATTCGGATTGAACTTTTTATCGCGGAAAAATAAGAGATATTTTCCAATCTGAGTAGCATCAAAACACGGAGCTGCACACGGCACATGAACGCCCCCTATTTGCACACAGCTGTCTCAAGGTGCACGTGAGCAAAAACAGTCAACAGGCTGTTGTAGTAAGAGGTGCTGCCTTCAAGGACCGTGTGCAGTGGGAAAATAACAGACTCATTCACATGCGCTTGTGTACGGGAGAAGTGGGCGTTTATCAAGAGGACGTGACAGACAGATTTTCTCGATACAATTTGAAAACAGCATTAATAGTGTAACTTGGGTTTGAAGATCGAGTCTTTGAACGTGTTTTAGGAAACATGAAAGAGAATGTCTTTCATTTCTTTTGTGCTTTATGACAAGAACATTCCTTTCGTTTTGCACTCGCCACAGATTTACTTCCTGCAATTTGCCAATATTCTCAAATCCTGATTAGTCATCTCATCATCATCTGACCCACATGCGACGGAAAGGTTCAAGACGCTCCCACTCTTCCTCTTAACAGGCAATCTAAACCTTCGATTGACCTACCTGAAATATGCTTACCTCGACCATGCTCCATTAGACGATCTTGACAGTTGATGATTATTTTAAAATAATGAAAAGAATGAATAATAAAGTTTCATTGCCACTTACCAACTGCGGGCAAGAAAAAAAACAGTTGTGGTGGAAACAACATCGGTCCATCCACTCCATATTAAACACGCACAATGTTGAATTAAATCAGTCAAAACATTCAAATATTAAGGTAAAGTAGATGGATATCCAAGGATGTTATACCAGAGATGGCTATTCCGTCCCAGGACGGATGCCTATTTTGGGGACGGAGGACGAGGCGGACATACTAAGCAAGGACGGAAGTGGGTTTTGGCCGTCCCTGTGTTTGTAACCTAATTAAGTCAAGTACCGACGGATGTGTTGTGTTGGGTTCTTTTAAAAAGAAAGACCACTGTTCTCTTCTGCAATACCACACTCACAGGTATTTGGTTCAAGACATGTAATACCATGGATTACGCCATAGGACGCCCATTTCATTGACGAGGAAAAAGGTGGGTAGCAATTTTGTTTTGTTAACTAACTGTTAACATTTAGTTAACAACGGACTGACGGAATGTAAGGACGGAAGCTCTTTTAAAGAGGGAGTCAACCCAAACATTTTTTCAAGAATGTGTTCTATGCAGACCCACCCATATTGTGTTTGTGGAACAAATGCAAGCGTTTTTAGCCAGCTCAGGAGGCGGCCATTTTGTCACTTCTGTCCACTGAAAATGACATCACAGTTGCTCAGGGCTCGGATAACGACCAAGCTGAGTCATGATAGCCAATGTAACACCCTAGGCGAGCTTTTATTTGGCGCCTCCCTCCATTGATGATTTACATAGGCTTACAAGAAAAGTTGAATTTTTAACATTGACTTTAAAAAGATAACATCGCACAATTTAAAATATAAAATGGAACATTATCGTCATTCCAAGACAGTTTAATTACTGTCAAACAACAACTTGAATTCTGTTTCTTCCAGTTTTCCTCTTCTTTTTTTCTTCCCTGTACTCTGGATAGCTTTGGTAATTTTGACATGTTCGCACAGTTATCTGGTGTCACATCTATACATTTCAGTGATTTGGTGCCCCCTCCAGCAGGTTCGCCTGTGCCCAGGAACCAGCCCTCACCATGAGCTATTAAAAAGCAAAAACGTAAACAGTAGATGAATGTTAGGGAATACTGTACTGTTAAAATGTCCTCAGTTGATGTGTAATGTTCTGCGTGCGTTTTTCTCTGAGTTCGCAATAAATACGTCACGTTTGGCTGAACAAACTTAATATATCCGTCGTCCATTCTTCCCAATGCATCGTTAAGCTGCAACAAACTTAACAAGGAAGCATGACACCAGCTTCAAAATATTGACGAGGTTGTTGACAGCAAGTCCGAGCGAGCAGTCGCCTCACATTCCACACAATTTAACTTGTTTACTTCACTGTAAAATTGGGAGATAAGAGGGGGAAATGACTCATTGGGAATTGTGCGGGAGATAGGGTTGAACTTTGGCAGTCTAGTTACTGACAATGAGTTGCATTAAAGCAGGGGTCCCCAAACTTTTAATCTATGAGGGCCACACAACTTTTGCCTTCTCGGATAGAGGTCCGGGGTCAGTTTGTAACAGAAAAATTGTGACAATCACAGGGGTGCCTAAACGTAAACATTTCTTGTTTTCCAGAAAGCCACACATAACCAAATATTAATAACCCTTTCCGGGATCTTTACAGAAAGAAAGTCAGGAAATATATAAAATAATAGCACTATTAATTAAATAAATAACACAATTTATAAATAATAACCAAGTAACCCTCTCTGAGGTCGTCACAGAAAAAAATCAGTAAATAAATAACACTACAGTATGTGAAATAGAATTATACTATTTATGAAATCAATAAAAATCAAATAATCCTTTCTGGGTTCTTCACAGAAAAAAAAGGTCAGGAAAGAAATAACACTTTGTGAAATAGATAACCAAATACCCTTTTATGGGTTCTTCAGAGAGAAAAAAAAATAAAGTTAGAAAATATATAATATCACTGTTTATTAAATAAATAATTACTCGTTTTGGACATCGTGTGAATTTGGACGATTCTGGTTCCAGTTCTTTGATTCGATTCCAGTTTCTAATTATTCTCAATTCCAATTCTTGACAAAAAAAGGACAAGTTATTTTTGGACAAATCGTATCAACTTCTCTGTACTTTAATTTAATGAACTGTTTACTGTTTGTGAACATTAGTATGAGTTACTCAAAGGGCTATTTTTAACTAGTATATTTATTTGTATATTTTCAATGTTATTATTCACAAGAGCGTTATTTTCGAGAACCTAAATAAAACACAATAATGCAGCAGTTCATTAAAGTACTGTACGCTACTCAACACCGATTGCTGAGCTCACCTAATGTTGTTTTTATCTAGAAAGAAATCTACATATGACAAACATGACGCTGCATTTTAAGGGCAAGCAAAGAAAATGTATTTAATCCAAGCAGTCTACATAAGACATAATGCTGTATGTGTGTATACAAATGCATGTATATGTTGCAGCTGTGCATATACTATTAACCATAGATGGGCACTTTACCCTTTTTTGCCTGTCCATCATCCGTCCGCGACCTGGGTGCCCTTCCATCCTCGTCCCTCCGTCGTCCTTTTAACGCCCTTCCGTCCATACATTCCATGCGTCCGTCCACAAAATGGCCGGACGGACGGATCGTTCCGTCCTTGGGATGGAATGCCCATATCTACATTGCACATCAAACTAAAGTGTGATTGTTACACCAATTTACTGAAAAATAATGAATAACAGCATACGGTGTTTGAGAAAAATGCAAAAGAGCCGACTGGTGACGACCACACCGGCTGCCTTTAGCACTACAACTACACCGGTTGTTCTCAACCTATGATGCATTATTAATCAATTAATCAAATATTAAAAAGTTTAGATGGATTAACGATGTTCCTGTAATTGGACTTTTCCTGTCTCAGTCCATCTATAATTTCCATGCTCCAATTTCATTTTATTTAAAAAATATAAAAATATTTACGAGTTATTATTTCGGCCGTCAATAACGGCTCTATTAATTCCAATCTAAATCTTTTGCACCACTGGGATGCCGATTTTTGATAAACGCTGTGGATTACCATGATCTAAGAAAAACAACAAGGCCCTGTATTCCCCCCCCCCCCCCCCCCATACACACATAAACAGTAGAGGACGCATTACATCAACTTCAAAATATTGACAAGGCTTTCTCTCAGGATGAGTGGCCGCAGGATGGCCTCGCATTCCCACAATGTAAACTGTTTACTTCACTGTAAAATTGTGAGATAAGAGGGAGAAATGACTGCTCTGGAATCTCGCTTGAGATAGGATTGAAGTTCAGGAGTCTAATTACTGGCAATGAGTTTCATTAAAGGGTAACTCACCCCCCTACCAGACCCTTGCTCCACCCCTCACTAATATTTGAAGACGGCGCTCAACGGGGCAATGGCTTGGAGGACCACTGGACTTGCGAGATGGGAGAGGGTTGGGCGTGATCTGGCTGTGATTGACAGTAGCAGTGACAAACTACAACCTAAATCATTTCTATACCATGACAAGCTATGTTAAACAAATGAACCAAATGCTATGCTAACAAATCACCAACCTGAAAATCGATATAAAGATGTTCGCAAACCCTACTATTGCAACTCAAACATGCTACGGCGGCGTGTACGAGACTGAACCGCTTATATACCCTATGGTAGCAGAGACTACGTCAAGATTCAGGAAGTGACATCAGGATTCCCTGCTAATCAAATCAGAGGACAAAAAGCCAAATTCACACGCAGCGCATTGTTTAACCTGAAGATGGCTTCACACAGATGGGTTTTTTTTTGCCCCAAATTCAAGATTTTAACAAACATGCACTAAAAAACAGTGACCAGGACATGTATACAGCATTAGTAGACAACCGTGTATACAGTTTAACAGAAAAAAAAGATGATTTGTGGGGTGGGCACCCCTTTAATGACAACACTTTATTTACAACTTTGTTAAGATGCATTTAGATTTACATAAGTACGTTTACATTGAATTTACCAGCTAATCTTTTAGATGACTTTTTGTAGCACGGTTGAGTCAAGTTGATTCAATAAATCATTTTTTGGGGTGCACTTTGTGTCTCATTAGAGGATATTAGAGGTAATCAATCTAATTTATAATCATCTGAATTAAACAGTCAGGGATGCATGGGTATGGGATTGGGCATCTCACTGAGAGCAATGTGGGATATATTTTGCTTACCCCAATTAGTTACATGAGAGAATCCAGTCTCGTTACAATGCAGTTCCCTTGTACATTACTGCAAACTACAATTACAGTGGAAAAAATGGAATGTCGAATTTACTCAATTTTATTTTGTCAAGTGGTTGCACAAAATAAAATCGTCTGCATCCAGATATATTTTTAAAGTAGACGTATCTACGTCTTCTTAAAGAATCTATCTGGATTCAGATGATTTTATTTTGTGCAACCGCTTGACGAAATAAAATTGAGTCAAGGATGCACAGCATTTTTTTTAGTGTACACTGTAAAAAATTGGGGAGTGATATTTGCTCGAAAAATCCTAGGATTTTTTTTTTCTCTCAGAAATTCTAAGTAAATTTTACAAGTAGAGTTTTGGAGTAAATTTTTACTAGTATATTAAATTAAAAAAGTCACTGAAGGGTTGAGGAAAGGAAAGGCACTAGGCAGTTCTTTTTTTTACCTAATTTCATACGCAAGGCAACTCAATGTGGTTGAGGATCGAACCCAGAAATGGCCAATCTACACCTGAGCCATGCTGCTCCGACTGTGTGTCAGTTTATTGCTGGTGTCTCCAAAAGGAGACCAAAAATGTCTCTTTGGAGGTACAATGATTCCACCTGACACCAGCAACATACTAAAACACAGTAGGAGCGGCATGGCTCAGGTTGGCTGTCTCACAACCTGGCGGTTGTGGGTTTAATCCTCAATCACGTTGAGTTGCCTTGTGTATGAGATGTGCTATCTAAATGAAACTGCCTTATATACTCCGCATCAGCCGTCGAGTGACTTTTTTTAATGTAATAAAATTTACTCAAAAACTATTCTTGTAAATTTACTTCTGAAAAATATTTCAGAGGTTTTTCAAATATATATCACTCCCCTTTTTTTCTCCACAGTGTACAGTAATGATTTGAATATACAGCATTATTAAATTAATACATCCCTGACAGTGTCTATCAAACATGAACATTATTACCTTTTAAAGGCAAAATATTTAATACAATGGCGGCACAGTGGTCGACTGGTTAGCACGTCCGCCTCACAGTTCAGAGGTCGTGGGTTTGATCCCGGCTCCGGCCTCCCTGTGTGGAGTTTGCATGTTCTCCCCGTGCCTGCGAGGGTTTTCTCCGGGTACTCCGGTTTCCTCCCACATTCCAAAAACATGCATGGTAAGTTGATTGGACTGTCTAAATTGCCCCTAGGTGTGATTGTGATTGTGATTGTGATTCAGTATGATTTAGCTTATGAGTTGCTGGGTGTAACAGGCTGAGAAGGGTGTTGGTTTTTACTGTAATCTAGGAATAGCACAACCTATTTCTCACCCATGTGCAAAGACATGAGTGGGAGATTTCAGTTGTTTGTTTTTGTTTTTTGTTTTTTACCTGACCTACCCAAACGAGGTCAAAAACTGAATATTAAACAATGGAAGTCATCGGTTTCAATGAATCTTTTCCCAAACCACACTCAAAAAAATAGCTCATTGGATGAACACAATTACATTTTGGGCAGGATTTCCATCCATTAGGGTTAGGGTTAAACTCATCTTTTCCAAGTATAACCAATAAAGAAAATATCTTCTTGCAATATGATTTAATTGAGTTGGTCAAACTCATCTTCATCAAATAAGGCCAAAACCAATTAAGTACTGTAATCGGCCTAAACCGATTTACCTTTGTTCAACTCAAAATAATAAAGTTGGTCTAAAGTAAAATTCTTTCATTTACAAAGTCCATTTTTATTTCATAATGGCCCTTTTCACAATAGCTGTTATATTTCATAATACCATTCTGTACGTGGCCCAGCGAATCACATAACTGGCCCCGCCTCATGTGACTTGATTGACAGAGCAAGTCATTGTGCTGAACAACGGCATTATGAAATAAACTGGCCATTATGGAAAAGGACATTACCAAATAAACATGGACTTTGTAAAAAAAAAAAAAAAAAAAGAGGAAAAAAAAGAACCTTTTTAAAATTTTTATAAAATAAAAGTTATTTAAAAAAGTATGATTTTGTCCAAATAATCATTATGAAATATTAATTATAATAAAATGATAAAGAACAGGTTAAGAACCTTACAATTTAATGGCCATATTATACATGTGTCTGTCATTTGTTAAAATAGTATTTATTTCAAAATGTTGTGTTAATATATTCAATTTTGACTCTTTTGGGCTTCCAAAGAGATCACTAAGAAAAGATTGAACATGTGCAATGGGTGGTCCCAGTTCAATGAAACACATTTGTTTTGAATTGATGTCGACCAGAAAGTATTTGTTTTGAGTTCATGAATGTAAAGGTGAAAGTATTACGTTACAGCAATTAAATGTAAATGCATTCAGTATTTAATAGTTTTTTTGAGCAAATCAAACAGTAATTTAATGTGTCACATCAAAGAAGGGGATGGATCAGTTGTGTGGGTGCGTGTTGGGCGTTCCCAGTTCAAAACGAAACCCATTATTTGTGAGATAATGGTGAGGTGAAAGTATTTGTTTTGAGTTCATGAATCTAAATGTAAAAATATTACGTTACAGCTAATTAATGTAGATGAATTTCGTATTTAATCGATTTGTTTGAGTAAATCCGGCAGCAATTTAATGTGTCATCTCAAAGAAGGGCTTGAATATTTTGTTTTGAGTGCATGCATCCCACTGTTGAAAAACACTTAGCTGCATTGATCTCTTCCACAAAGAGTTCAAGTCACGTCAAGTTTGAGGCAAACACTAGGATGTTGTAAAAACAAACGTAAATCGGAATGTTAGCTCATTACACAAATGCATCACAGAGTCAAATTCACATAAGGGGAAGTACAGTAATCCCCTGGAAATTCATGAATCACCATTTTTTAACTTAATTTTTCAGTAAAACATCAACTGTTCACCAGTAAAGAAAACACTGCCCTCTCTTTCTGTAATGCCCAAACTAATGAGCCATGTTTGGTGAACTCCTCCAGGTGATGCATTGAAAAGTTCAGATCGCTATTGTCAGGAGCAGAAGTTAACCGCTGATCAGCTGGTACTGGGTAACCTCTCAACATACGTTACAAGTGTCCAACTCCAGACAGAGTTGTTTGGGAAACAGCCATCCACCCCAATCCACCCATCTGTAAATTTAATTTGAAATAATATCAAAATGTTTTGGGTACATAGCTTGAGGTATGCGTATTTAGATCTGAAAATTGCAATAAAAAAAGTATAAAGATTTTTAAAGGAGTGTGTACATTATTCCCCTCTGAGACTAGTGAGGGTTCACTGCAGAGACTGTGAGTCCGATCGTAGTGAATGTAGGGGAATAGTGACTAATGGCTTGCAGGTGATTCAAACGTCATAAAACACTGTGTCAGTAATTCTCATCGATATAGCACAGAAGTGAGAAATCTGCACTACACTGACAGTCTGTTGAGTTGTGGACAGATTTCCTGTTCATCAATTGTGATATATGTCTTCCTGCCTCGTTTTGTTATACTGAGGAAAAGGCATTTTGGTCTGTCGGTGGGATGAAGGCGATAGGGTTAGCATTCTCGCACTTTGCACTCTCAGAAACCGGTGTTGCTGTCATGTGTAAATACAGCATGCATTAGTACATGTGTGTACAGTATCTTGCGCGCAAAATACAAAGCAGTCTGATACACGATGAATCATGGCATTGAAATGATGACCCAAAAGTTAGAAAAAAAAAAAAAAAGCTCAATGCAACAGTTTTGACTCATTACCGAGTAAATATTGAGAAACTCTTACGAGAAGAGGGAGGACAGGCCCGGTGCTCACAGTTATCGATGCTACGGGTCCTAGCAAAGTGATAACCACTGATGATTTTGACAAATGCTCGTACGAAATGCAACGTGCATGTCGCAATTAATGGATGTTTTCCATTTGAATTAAAAAAAATAAAAATAAAAATATGTGCAAGTGCAATGCCACTTTAGTGACCACTGACCCCAGTAAAAATGAAGAAGCTAGCACTGGAAAACCCACATGTCAAAGTGGAAACTAAATGTCAGTTGCAAAGAAATACGCGGTAAATAATAGAGCACCCTTGAAAAGTGTAGGTCAACAAAGAGCCCAGTGTACGCCCAGGAATGGGGCCAGCGCGAGGCCCGTTTTAAATGATTACACTGCAAATACACGAGAACGTGCAGCTACCGGAAGAGGAGTCCTTTTGGGAAGTGATGTTAGAGGTTACGCGGATGGGAAGCAGGGTGGAGTGTGTTTCAGGGGTGAGTGTCACATAGTGGGAGCGTTGGCCTTGGGCTGTATAAATACAAGACGGAGATGCTCACCGAGACAAGTGTGTGAAGATTCTTGAAGACACAACCTTTTGATAGGACAACTTATGATGGCGCACTACAGAGGTGAGTCTATCTATCCATCTATCCATCTATTGATCCATCTATCTATCTATCTATCTATCTATCTATCTATCCATCTATCTCATAAACTCTATAGTGATGTAAAGTGGGCTAATCCTAGCTCTGTCTGTCATTAGGTAACATTTTGGAAGTGGACCTGAAATGTCGTCAAAACAACTTGGCCCACCACACCGCGGAGATTGATTGGGAGCGATTGATTGTACGTAGGGGTCAGCCCTTCGCCATCTCAGTACAATGCTCAGAGTCTGCGCACCACGAAAACTCCGTGGCTTTGGTCCTTTACCTTGGTGAGTAACGTAGCAATGCTGGACTCAATTGGTTGGTTGGTTGGAAGGTCAGCCTTTTGTATAGGTCAAGGCTGTTAGTTCTAATGTGAATACTTAAGGAGGCTTGTAGTATCATTGCAGTAACACTCAATAACACTAATGTTCATCATCACAATGCTCGGATATTGGCTAAAAATGAAATGTGTACTGTTGATAATGATCTCAGAAGTGGTGAGCGTTTTGCTTTACTTGGTCAGTCATCCCAATAGAAAATCCATGTTTTCAACCAAAACAGTCTTGGTCCGAATCCATATTTTAAGTGTCACTACTCCATTTCACTGCAGTGACAATGGTGTAGGACTGTAGATGAGGCACTTCTGATAAATGAATGTATTCACATCATGTGTTGTTTGTTCAGGCAAGCGAGATGAGATGGTGATCAGGGTTGAGAAGGGCGGCCGCAGCAAAGACGCTTGGTGGTTTGCGCAGGAGCGAAGCCATGGAGAAATGCTGCTGACTGTCCACAGCCCGGCGGATGCCATCATCGGCCATTACCGTATGGAAGTGTTGGTGACGTCACCCAGTGGACATGTGCTGGAGAAAAAGGACAAAGTTTACTTTCACCTGCTTTACAACCCGTGGTGTCAAGGTAAAAAAAAAAAAAGTCTAGTGGTTTACGTGGCAGAAAGTGCTTATTTTACTCTTGCTTGCCAATTCTCATGATGATATTTTGAATGTGTTCCATAGATGATGCTGTGTACATTCCCGATGAGAAGCTCCTTCAGGAGTACATCATGAATGAGAATGGGATCATTTACGTGGGCACCTCGGACTACATCCAAAGCCGCCATTGGCACTTTGGACAGGTACGTGCTTGTGTGTGAATTGTCACAGCCGTGTGACAGCACAGACTATCAGCCTCATCATAAATTGTGCTCATTGGAGGAGTAAACTTCTCGAGTGAGGGTGTCAGAATGTAACCAGACCACACAAACAAGAGCGTCACCCATTTGCAATTTGATGGGAAAACTGTTCATCCATCGTCTCTGTTCCTCCCTCCTATTTGCGTCTCTTTGTGTCACAGTTCGAGGACAATGTGATGGACATCTGTTTCGAAATCCTCGACAACTCCAATGACGCCTTGAGAAACTCAGAGAAGGACTTGAAACAAAGATGGGACCCGGTCTACGTGGGCAGGATCATCTCTGCCATGGTGATGACAACAAAACAACGACACATTTTTTAATTAATGGCTGGCAGCCAGTCCAAGGGGTGCCTACCACTCAAAGTCAGCTGGGATAGTCTCCAGCTCACAAGTTATTAGTAGAGCTGGACTCGCACCCAAAATCTGTTTTCTCTATTCGTTTACTGTTTAAGCAGCAAATCAACTCAAATGCGTTACTAATTGTACTTTGACCGAAAGACACGTCATAGTCCAATAATATGTTGTCCAAAGCGCTTTGCCATGCCTCATATGAACTTTTTGGAAAACATCGGAGTGGCCAAGACTGTGTGCGTCTGACGCGTTACTGCAGCTGCGTCAAACCAATAGAAAGGTTTTCCTTTTTTAGTTTAAAATAACTTACTTTAACGTCCAGTATCCCTCGCCGTACATTGGCCGACGGAAGAACCCAGTGTGTTTTTTTTCCGCTTTTGGTAAAGTTATGAATCTATCCATGTTCTGTCATACCAGCTAGCTAGGGCTAAGCTAACCTTGAATCAATTTGTCTCTCCGGTCCAGTGTCCAAGTTTGGAAACTCCATTTGTGCTAGGCCAACAGCGAAGTAACGACTTAAGCATTGATAAACTACCGAGATGGGCTTTATTGACTGATTAAGATAATGCTCATTAGCCAGCGAAACATTTCCATAGACGCACAAACACTTCAGGGTGTTGTTCTCAAAGAGCGCACTTCACAGGACGCTGTGCGCTCTGACATATGTACGTACGTCACATCATGCGTTGCCAGTCAAACACATGCGACAATATGCGAATCGAATCCAAAAATTCAGATTCAGCATTCGTTTTGAACAGCCAATATACATCTCAATTTGAGTTACCAATGATTCGTGCACAGCTCTAGTTATTAGTGTGATATATTTTATCGCATGATATAAATTAATTTGATTTAATTGAACTTTTTTTCACAAACAGTGCTGTCAATCAACATTTTCACCTTTTCTCGCCACCTTTTCAAGTGGGTCATGTTTAATTTTATTTTTAGAATATGCGGTGGGTCGATGAAAGCAAGTAGCTGGCCACCACACCAAATGGCCCGGGGTTCAGAGTTTGGACACCCCCGCTCTACATTTCCCATAGATGTGAATGCGAGCGTTTGTTTGTCGTAATGTCACCTTCGATTGGCTGGCAATACTCTAGGATATACCTCGCCTCTTGCCCAAACTCAGTTGGAAAGTATTTCAGTAACCTGTGAGTGACCTAATGTGGATAAGAGCCACAGTAAATAGATGGCTAGAGAAAGATGACGAAAGAAATGAAAATTATGATGAAAAAGCACACTAAGAATTCAGTACGTGTGTCCAGGTAAACTCCAACGGTGACCGTGGTGTGTTGGTGGGCCGCTGGCAGGAGCCGTACTCTGACGGCGTCTCGCCTTCCAAATGGACCAGCAGCGTTCCGATCCTCCAAAAGTGGAGCAATGGCAGAGCTAGGCCGGTCAAATACGGCCAATGTTGGGTCTACGCTGCTGTGGCCTGCACGGGTGAGCTTTTGAAACATCTCAAAGTGTCCAGCTCCCTCGCAGAATTGCGAACTATCTCTTTAATATACACTAATCACAGAGACTTCGGAATATTTGGATTCCAGGGGAAACATGAGGATGAAACTAAAATGTAATTTAACGTTTCTTTCTGCGCACCTTGCTATTCTCTAACAAGGATATGAACCACAGGTGTTTGATCCACGAATAGACGAATACATTTCTCAGGGTGTCCAACTTCGATGTCTTTTTGTGACACTCCCAATCTCTTTGTATCTCTGTTGCAAAGTGCTCTGAGAACATTGTGTTTAAAGCCTGAATTTGTCTTGTGTTCCTGACAGTACTGCGCTGCCTGGGAATCCCGACACGTCACATTACCAACTTTGCTTCAGCTCACGACACTGATGGAAACCTTTCTGTGGACTTCCTGTTCAATGAAAGAATGGAGAGCCTTGACTCAAGAGGAAGGTCCGACAGCAGCTGGTAGGAGAGCGATCACAAGCTAAATTAAAAACATCTAGGGCTCCATCGTCACATCATATGTCATGCACATTTCTCTCAACCGCCCCTGTTAGGAACTTCCACTGTTGGGTTGAGTCCTGGATGAAGAGACAGGATCTCCCGCAGGGAAATGATGGCTGGCAGGTTTTGGACCCAACCCCTCAAGAATTGAGCGATGGTACAAATCTTTCTTATCTCGTCAACTTTGTTTAAGTAAGGAGATTTTCACATTTTCTGGCACGATGCCAATTGAAACCATTTAAAAATTTGCTGGGTAAAATTGATAAACTTGCCTTTTACAGAAAAATACCACTCTAACACAGTACTTCTCGAATCAGGGAGGAGTGTGATCCCGAGGAACCTTTATTTATTTATTTTTTGGCGTACTTTAATAAAGTGTCATTGTACATCCACTACAGTAGGTGGCAGTGGCATGCTCATGGTCACAGAGTGCGCAAGGAGTGTTAGCTCCTCTGCAGATGTGTACTTTCGACAATTTTACAGTTGTTGTGTCTGCAACATTTGTGTTCAAACCGCTGCTTAAAGTGTGATAGCGCTGCAACATAGATACTAATTAGGATTAGCGTTAAGATAGCGGACTGAAAGGCTAAACTATTTGGTTGCATTAAACAGACAAGGTCTTTATGTTTAGTTTGACAGTTAACATCAACTGGGAGTGTCAAACAGCTTGAAGCCCTATTTTTATTTTAAAGTCCACTGTTTTCCAAAATGCTTATTGTGAAGTAATTGGAGTTCACTGCCACCACAAAGCACTCATGTGTCAAGCCTGCATTCGCAAGTCACAGCAAACAGTTGGTCGAACAACGGCTCGAGTCTCGAAAAGCTGCGCTTATCACTTGTATCTCAAGGCACCGCTGTATCTGCAATTTAGTTGTTATAGCTGCAAAATGCCATCTTGCTGTTGATAAATCAGCATTTGCATTTCTAGACATCATTTCATCAAAAATGATGATGAAATGATTACTAAGACATTTTACTTCTCAGGGGAGTTCTGCTGTGGTCCATGTCCCATTACGGCCATCAAGGAGGGCAATCTGGGCGTCAAGTACGATGCTCCGTTTATATTTGCTGAGGTGAACGCTGACATCATCCACTGGATTGTCCGAAGAGACGGCCAACGTCAGAAGGTGCGCCTACACTACATTCATCCTCATCCCTCTAAGAAAGCCGTGCATGTAATTGATTTAAAACAATGATTATGCTTATTGTTACAGATCAGAGTGTCCCAGGACAGTATTGGCATGAACATCAGCACCAAAAGTGTTTTCAACAACAGCAGAGAAGATGTCACTTTACACTACAAATACCCGGAAGGTTAGTGAACAGTGGTGCCCTGAAAAAGTAACTTAGTTCCCTTACTGGTTACTTGATTTTAAAAGTTAGATTAGACATGACTTTGTTAGTTACATTGAACAGATGCTGACATAAAATTGACAACTAGTTCTGCCAATATTTCATTGGAAGTGATTTTTTTAACAGGGATGTTTAGAACGGAAATCAACCCAAACATATTTTTTTCAAGAATACGTTCTATGCAAGACCACTTGTTGAAACAGGATTTAAGAGTTAATCCACTCGTTTTTAGCCATCTCAGGAGGCGGCCATTTTGTCACTTCTGTCGACTGAAAATGACATTACAACTAATCAGGGCTCAGGTAACAACCAATCACGGCTCAGCTTTAGAAAACAGGCGAGCTGTGATTGGTCGTTCCCTGAGCCCTGTGTTGTGATGTCATTTTCAGTCGAAGTGACAAAATGGCCGCCCCCGGAGATGGCTAAAAACGGATGGATTAACTCTTATTCCACAAACGCAATATATATCAGAATGCTGTGTTTCAACTAGTGAGCCTGCTGGGAAAATTTTCTTGAAAAAATGTTGTATGTTGTATGTTTGGGTAGATTTCCCTATAAGAATTACATTTCTTTTTTAATTACAAATAAAATAGACAACCTTTTCTGACTTAACATAAGTAATTATTTTTATTTATAAAATGAGTCTTTATGAATTTCACAGAACATAAATGGGCTATGTATTTTTATTTTAAAGAAAAAGTCTTCCTAGATGTCACTTATCCTAAATATATATATACTTTTTAAAGGCAATCTGTTTTGGCCTGACATATTTAACTGTTCATATCACCATGGCAAAACTTAATGTTTATAATGTACATTGTTTCGATACCCAAAATAATACAAAGTACTGCATACTGCAGAGAAAATGATTTCCCCTTCGATGAATGAAAGTAATGATCAACGGTATCAATTAACGTCCTCTTTTTTTCCTCAGGCTCCAAGAAAGAGAGAGAGGTGTACGAGAAGGCGGGACGTCGAGGCAGAGAGCCGTCCACTGAAAGGGCAAAACCAGGCAAATTGCAGATGACCATCAAACATGGCAAACCTATATTCGGATCAGACTTTGACGTTGTTGTCGAGGTATGAGGTGCTTGGACAGTGATGAATGAATGCACTGATAGCACATTAGCAGCACTGTGCAAAAAGCTTCCAGCCACTTTGACATGGTATAACAGTAAATATAGGAGGCCTCGTTAATGACATGAATTGGGGTTCAATTGGAAATTGATGTTGATAGTTAGTCATGCAGTCTTAGGGATGGGTCCGTGCTACATTTCACCGCATTCTGCACTATGATTAGCTATGTGATTAAAATGTTTAGTCTATTAGGGGAAGTCACTGCCATTATTTCCGATGGCGATAAATGCTAATTATAACCTACTTTAAGTAGATAGCATAAATTGAGGGCAAGTGTTGTTTCTTATGAAACCATGGCAACATAATAATAATCATAATAATAATAATAATAATAAAATGAACTGATTCCATTTGCAGTTGAAGAACGACGGAGGAGTCGAAGCTCACGCTCGTCTGACCACGCTGGCCACGGCAGTAACATACAACTGTCTAAACCGAGGGGAGTTTGACAGACAAACCAAGAATGTCTCTGTGCCGGCCCACAAAGGTCGGTACCTGAAAAAAACATGCAAGCGATACCTCGACTCGCATTCGTGCCTAGAGGGGACGTGGCCTCGACTTTCAAATGTGCCGTCGCCTTAATGTGTGTGTCCAGTTCACAAGGAGGTGCTGCGCGTGCACTACAACGACTACGCCAAGTGTGTCTCCGAACACCATGTGGTCAAGGTGATGGCGCTCCTGGAGGCCCAGGGAGAGAACGAACCTGACATGGCCGTGGTTAAAATCCCACTTAGCTTGCCTGAGATGCTTGTAGAGGTGCGTAAAGGCTAACAGCATGCAGGTTTGCTAGGTTTGGCTTTCTCTCTCTTACAATGGAGAGGACCCCCCTTTGACCGGTATACTGGTCCGCGAACCGGTGGTTGTAGACCGCTGGTTTAGAGAATGGATGAACGTAGCCATAAAAAGCATCACGTGACTTTGTTCAATTGTCGTTATGCAGGTTCCTGGTAGGGCTGTTGTACATCAAGCAGTAACAGGCTCCATCTCCTTTACCAACCCTCTCCCGGTGCCACTGAAGCAGGGCGTTTTCACTGTGGAAGGGGCAGGCCTGGTGTCCCGCACTGAGGTCAAAATGAAGTGAGTACAGACTTAAAAAAAATACAGGCCCACAACTTCATTAGCGTAGCTGCTTTTTGGGCACATCATACCCTTTTTTTTTCTTCTTCTCTTTCAGCGGTGACATCGGCCCTGGTCAGAAAGTGTGTGTCAAGCTCAACTTTATGCCCGCGCGAGCCGGCGTCAGGAAGCTCCTTGTGGACTTTGACTCAGACCGGCTCCAAGATGTCAAGGGAGCCGCTACATTGATTGTTGGCCAATCATTCTTTGCGCTGAATTAGCCGTAATATCATTGCGACCGTTATATTTTCAGTTAGTGCATGAAACGCAAGGAAAAGCATCACCAAAAAAGGTTTTATGCTATTACTTCACATTCCTTATAAAGGCATCTAATTTCTTCCATGTACAGTACTTCATTGCAAAATGTAAGACACTCACAAATGACCACTGGCACAATCATCAAAATTCTGAACTCAGATATCGCAAATCAAATCAAATCTATTTTTGTATGCTTGGTTGAATTGATTTATCCCTAAATGTGTGAACTATTCCATGATAATAAGTGTGGAAAGCTGAAATGCAAGATTTGCTCAGGATTTTTTGAATAAAGATTTTTCTTGAACTGATTACATTGAGAGTTTTATATGTTGACTCTTACTGAGACATCAGAGAGGCTAATTTTTTATGCAAAGCATTTCAAGGAGACATCCGCCCATCCATTTTCGTAGCACTCGTCCTCAAAGCCAATTTTCCATTATACGTCCTAAATGATGCCAGAGAGAATTTTCAAATTTTGCAATCTGAAACCCCTTTAATTAAGAGTCCCTGTCTGTCATGATCTTAAACAGCCAAGAGTGGCTGTTTAAAGCGCAGTTATTTTTTCCCTTTTGTTCTAATACTGTTAATATAACTTTCGAGAATCTTTTTTTTTTTTTTGTCTCTTTACTGGAGCGTTGACCACACACAAAAACTAAGGTGGCCCTAAGGGTAAAATCTCAAAGTAGAAGCACGAAAGGCCCACGTGTTAGCAAACACTTGACTCTTCCCGAGTGCTGACATTTGTGTCATCCATGTGGCAAATGCCTCATAAAAGAGTTAAGATGTGCTTTTGGACACGAGCGAAGGGAAACATTTTGACCTTTGCACCAGCTAGCCGCTCAAGACTATCATCTTTTAAACTCATACAGGCTCATTAGTAAATATGAGGATATATACGAAGGGTTGGTTTATGTGACACCTTGTTCAAGTGCTGTTGATTGTCCTATTTGTAGAAATTCATAAACAAGGATGCCATCCATGTAGATCATTCTACTTTTTTTTATATTTGCACCTTCAACATGACTTTTATTACACCCACCGAATGTCATCTAATTTAAAAGTTGTTGTTTTTTTTAACTTCCATGTCACTTTAGGGGCTCCGTATAGAAGTGATTTATTGTTTTAACTTGGTTACCTAATTTTAAATCATTGCACTCAAGAATGACTAGTGTTACTTAAAATATGGCCTGTGTAGCTAAACCAGGTTTTTTTCCCCCTTTAACATATTGATAACTTGGTTACCTAATTTTAAATCATTGCACTCAAGAATGACTAGTGTTACTTAAAATATGGCCTGTGTAGCTAAACCAGGTTTTTTTCCCCCCTTTAACATATTGATAAAAAATTAAAATGTTAATTAATTAAAAATGTTTTTCAATTCGAACAAGACTTTTATAGTTCCAATGCATTATCATGGGTCAGCCTTTGGGTCAAGTCCCTTTTATTCAAAATTTTGTTTTGCATGAAAATTTTTAGGTCCACATAACACTCCTACATGTTTATTACTTTCTTCCATACCTAGGGAATGTTATGGGGAATGTTGGTGAGCATTGTTCACCGGCACATCGCCTGAGACCAAATTGTGGCTTTTATATGTAGGTATTTTCTGTGTGGGCCGAATTCGTAGGATTCACACAAAGCTGTTTTAATATTCTCCATTAGAGGGAGACAGAAGTCCGCGTTTGAAAAAGCTGCTTTTGCCTGCATCGTGCAACTGTTGCCTCGTGGAACAGACGCTCGAAGCCACTTTTGAGAAATAATATAGTACATTATATTATATTATATGAAGATACTGGGCCATTCGGTGGATTTATGAAAAGTATCTTTAAAACATTTTCTTTTAATCGCTCAGTACGTCAGGATGGCCGAGCGGTCTAAGGCGCTGCGTTCAGGTCGCAGTCTCCCCTGGAGGCGTGGGTTCGAATCCCACTTCTGACAATAACTTTTTTAACTAATACTTTTATAAAACCCCCAAAATATGTACTGGTCCGTACTCGGTTGGCCCACAAGCATATGTAGGGAACCTCTTCAACATGTGCTGACTGTAACTAGTCAAATGTGAAGTCCAGGGCTCTGAACAAAAATGTAAATATTGGCTATTGTGCCCTCCCGCATGTCAATTTAATACAAAATGTAGCCGTTCGTTCTAACTATGTAAAAAAATCAGATTATTTCATGTTTGAAGAGGTTTGAGTCCACATTTCCGTATTAGACACCTGTAGCCTGTGATTGGCCAATTTCGAAAGGGGGTGGAATTCGCTGAGCTGATTGGTTCACATGTTCATCAAGCTGCGTCAGAAACGTTGACAGGGTGAAACGGGTTTTAATTCAAGTTAAGATAAAACATAATATTAAATAATGTGATTAATAAATTATTATTATTTTCATTGTCTATTTTAAATAGTGGATAAACAAATAAATACATTAAGAAATTAATAATGATAATAATAATGGGCTCTCACTTGTATTGATAATAATAATAATAATAATAACAATAACAATATAATAATAATAATAACAATAAATAAAATAAAAAATACATCTGTTTCAGTGAGCGCTAAATAAATACAATTTATGAAATCACTTTTTGAAAGAGAAAAAGTTAATAGATCATTTGTTTTGAAAATATATTTGCTGAAGTATAACATGAGCAGCAGCAATAAGGAGTACAGTAGGAGTAATAAATTATGTTACAAGTGAAAAATATTTTTTGTAAGACTCTGACACGATAATTAGATTACATGTTTAAAACCATATGCCACTAGGGTGTAAGCCACAGACCAAGACCGAACAGTTATCAAAAATAAAAAATAATGGAGCTTAGCGTTTTAGACTAAAACACAAAAACTTTTAGTTTATACTGCACTTTTATCCGGATCCACATCAAACTAGAATGGGTTCATTGGTGGTCTTGTGCCAGCCAACCCCCTCTACAAACTTTCATAGAAATCAGTTTTGTAATGTTTGCAATATCTTACTCGATCCAGGGTGTACCCCACTGAAGTCACCCTAGGTCAGACGTCACCCCCTGAACAGGATATAGAGGATGCACACATATTAGGCCACGAGTGCCTAAGAAAATTGTCTTCGAGGGTGACACTGTGTTTCCTTTTGGCCTGCCCTCCTCCCACTTTTCAAACATTAACAGGTGGCGAGGCCTCGGGGAGTCATATGGGAGGAGTCATAGGGAATTAGCAGACAGCGGCAAACAGCAGGAGGATGGCACTCCATGTGCAACTGTGTTTGCGTGACGCAGATAGACAATATTTGATCCTGGAAGTTTCACTGAATACTCTGCTCTTTGCTTTTTTGTCCGTGTATTTGTCTTTTAGCCTGTTGGGCTTCCTTTTAATTTTTCCGCTGGAGACTTCTCTTTTCCTTTTTTGTCTTTTGTTTTGTTTTTTAAATTATTTATCCGAATATGACAGACTTCCCTTCCAAGGTTACCACGGAGACCGGGTCCCCCAACTCCCAGAACAATCAGCAGGGCGGCAACAGCCTCAGAGGGCTGGCAGCTAATGTGACCACTAGCATGGACATGTCTTTCATCAGGAGCATCCCATCTGTCCTCATGATGGCTCAAATAGTGAGTGGTTTGGATGGCCTTTGTTTTCCTATTTTGGGTGTAAAAAGTTGGGATAATGGGTTTTAATTAATGGGTTTTTAATGGGTTTAAATTATGTGTGATAAACATTTTATGGTGCTCTTTGTTTCTTGTACAAAGTCAATTTGTGGTACTTAGGCCCTGTAGCGAGAATAAATAACACCACTCACTACTTTTATTTGAACAAGCTGTCATAAAGTAGGCTGATGTCTCTTCACCTACAAGTATGATAGAAGTCTATCGTTTAGGATTACCCGGTAAGTAAAAAAAACAAACAAAAAAAAAACATAAAAAATAAAACACAGGGACATAATCTATGAAGCTCGTAGAACTGAGCTCTCATGAGTTATGCTGGGGTCCTGTGTAGTGTAAACGTTCGACCTCAGCGACAAACAAATTTTAGAGGCTCCACTGTACATTCATTGTTTGGCCGAGTTAATGGAAAAGCCACGTGATGATGTAACATCGGCAACAGAAGATAAGATAACAGAGGAACAGTACGAGTATGAGTGTTTTCTGATGGAAGTGGAATGTGTATCAACAGCAGCAACTATTTAAATCGAATTATGTGTACATACAGGAAGTACAGCAGCAGCACAGAGTGATTTTGTAGGCTTCTCAGACCTTTTGCAACAATAGCATCTAAGGTAATATTTGGCTCTCCAAGTGCAACCATAATAATACAGTAATACAGTAGGTAAAAATAAGCCAGTGTAGCATTTTTCACAATTTGAACATTAACACTGTCCTGAGTTAAATATGTACTGCACACCAAAGTTGAATAAAAATTATACTTAAATAATTAAAACAGGTGGTCGACTGGTTAGCACGTCCGCCTCACAGTTCAGAGGTTGTGGGTTCGATCCCGGCTCCGGCCTCCCTGTGTGGAGTTTGCATGTTCTCCCCGTGCCTGCGTGGGTTTTATGCGGGTACTCCGGTTTCCTCCCACTTTCCAAAAACATGCATGGTAAGCTGATTGGACACTCTAAATTGCTCCTAGGTGTGATTGTGAGTGTGGATGTTTGTCTTTGTGTGCCCTGCGATTGGCTGGCAACCAATTCAGGGTGTCCCCCGCCTACTGCCCGAAGACAGCTGGGATAGGCTCCAGCACGCCCGCGACCCTTGTGAGGATAAGCGGTATCGATAATGGATGGATAATTAAAATATACTGTACAGTACTTGAAAGCTAAAAAAAAAAGGACTGTACATAAAAAGTAAAACATGTAACATGAAAAGTGAAAAAGTTCAAACAGGCTGAATAGCGTAGCTACAAGATTTACTCTCATATACAGTAATTGGTTGTATTTTATATTTTAAAAGTGGGGAATTTTATTTGCATTTATTGAGTTATACTATCATCTACCACTAGAGGGAGCCCCTGTACCGCTAGTGGTACTCGGACCACACTTTGAGAATCACTGGTTAGGTCAATGTTTCCCAACGTTTATTGACCGAAGGCACGCATTTGACAATACAAATATCTCATGGAACAACACCCACCAAACAAAAATGTAACCTAAAATCCAAAGAGTTTTTAAATACAAAAGCAGATGTCTCATTTAAAAAATTAAAAAATAGTAAAATGTTTACTTTTTATTTCCGGCTTTATTTTAAAGTTGATCATTTTTAATGAGAGTATTCTAAGTTAATACAAATGAAATACTTATGTAACATAAAGGATTCTGTGATAGGCAGACTGCTAGTCGGGGCAGCTCTATTTTCTATAAATGCCAATTGTCAGCACTTTAACTGTTCATTTATACACAACAAAATGATGATGTGTGGTGGTAGTAGAAGAACATTTAAATTAAGTCACTCTATGTCATGTCATCTTCCAAACCGCTTATCCTATATAGGGTCGCGGGGAGTTGCTGGAGCCTATCCCAGCCGTCAATGGGCGAAGGCAGACTACACCCCGAACTGGTCGCCAGCCAGTCGCAGGGCACACATAGACACTGTCACTGAGCGGGAATCGATCCCACGCTGCCCGCACACAACTCAGGCGTGTGTACCACTACACTATCAGCGGACTCACTCTATGTCACTGGCATAAATAGATGAACTAAGATACATTATTGGTAGTAAATACAGAATAATTTTCAGACAAACCAAGTGAAATTGAATAATTTCCTGATGGTCTCTCATGAAACGCCAATGTGGTGTGACACAGTGGTTGGGAATGTGATCAGGTCATTGCGTTTGCGTTATATTGTACATATTTGGACAGTGGACAAGTGACTCACTGTTTGACCAGCGTTGCCTCCCCGGATTATCCCTTTATTAAACTGGACCTGCCTGTGTGGGGCTATGTTTCAAGTGTGGCTGTATCGCATGTGTCATCCATTTGCAGAGATGGGCACTTTACCCTATTTTGCCGGTCCGTCCTCCGTCCGTGACCTGGGCACCCCTCCGTCATCGTCCCTCCAACCTCATTCATCAAAATAATGATCCTCCGACCCTATCCGGCCTCATCCTTTCAAAGCGCTTCTGTCCTTACATTCCGTCAGTTCGTACCGCCCACCACCCAAAAAAAAAAAAAAAAAGCGTCTATACATGACATTTTGTTAGAGAGGCTAACGGCAGAGTTTTCATAATTCATGTACATTATCTAATGCTCATTATCTTGCTAATTTCCTATTCAAATGCACTTAGTGGCTGTGAGTATCGTGAGTGGATTGAATTGTTTACAACTGTTTAAGTGTCACCCAAGATTAGCCATGGGACGCCACGAGAATATTTAAGATTGCGTTGTAATGCAATACTATTGCGTTTTGTTGCAAAACTTTTTCGTAAGGCAATAAAAATAATTTTTACAAAATAACGAATGTCCGCTGATAGTGTAGTGGTACACACGCCTGAGTTGTGTGCGGGCAGCGTGGGATCGATTCCCGCTCAGTGACAGTGTCTATGTGTGCCCTGCGACTGGCTGGCGACCAGTTCGGGGTGTAGTCTGCCTTTGCCCATTGACGGCTGGGATAGGCTCCAGCAACTCCCCGCGACCCTATATAGGATAAGCGCTTTGGAAGATGACATGACATGACATGACAAAATAACGCATTGTTATTTTAGGAGAACGAAAAAAAACGTCCACTTCCGGGTCATAGCTTTAAGTGTACAGTGGACCTGGCATGAGCATGAATGACGGTTTGGAGAGATTTTAAGGTCTAGAGATATCCCAGACAAGGACATACTTCGCATGAAAAGGCATAATTTATGTACTTAATGAACTTAAAGCGGAAGTCAACGCAAACATATTTTTTTCAAGAATATGTTCTATGCAAGCCCACTAGTTTAAACAGGGCATTCTGATAAATATTGCGTTTGTGGAATAAGTGGGAATCCACCCTTTTTCAGCCATCTCTGGGGGCGGCCATTTTGTCTTCTGTCGACTGAAAATGACATCAAAACTGCTCACAACGACCAATCATGACTCGGAGTCAGAAAACAGGTGAGCCGTGATTGGTCGTCGTGAGCAGTTGTAATGTCATTTTCAGTCGACAGAAGACAAAATGGCCGCCCCCAGAGATGGCTAAAAAGGTGCGCATTTTTCTGCTAAACGTATATTCCACAAACACAAAATTAATCAGAATGCCGTGTTTCAACTTGTGGGCCTGCTGGGAACATATTCTTGAAAAAAATATGTTTTGGTTGACTTCCACTTTAACAGTTAGTTAACAAAACAAAATTGCTATATCCGCCTTTTTCCTCGTCAGTGAAATGGGCGTCCTGTGGCAAAATCAATGGTATTACATGTGTTGAACCACTAGAGGGCAGGCTATGCCTGTGAGTGCAATGTTACTGCAGGGAACACACATTGGAGAGTTGTGGCAGGCAGTTAATAATGGCGGCTCCGTGCTATCGCAGAAGAGAACAGTGGTCTTTTTTTTAAAAAGAACCCAACACAACACGTCAGTCTAGCGCAATGCCCATCTCTGTACATTTGTCACCCGCATGCTTTATGAGCATCCACCTTTATGAGCTGCGCCTGAAGTCAAGTCTGAGTCATTAGGCCACTTTGTGGCTTTTAGACCTTTCAGTTATATTTAACCAAGCGCCATTATGAAGCGCATGATTCACATGCTTGTGACATAAATCATTAACTTGTCCTGGTGTTTAATGAGCTCACATTTGTAACTAAATACCCTCAGACACAACGTGAAGTACACTTGCACAATATATAACCTCCGATTCCCAAAATTCTGTCTTTATTTGGATCAGCGTTTCCCATTCAGGGGGACACGAAGCCCTAAGGGAGCACATTGCAGGGGGTACATGGGAATATTTAATAATTGATTTTCCAGATCAATAACCTGTGGCACAGCCGAGCCAAACTCACAACAGCCACGTGTCAACTCAAATGTCTCATTAAAGCTCAGATGATTAATGAAATGAATGAAAAGAAAGTCAAACTGCTATAGTGGGTCTGAATGTTATTCGTGTTCAGTGTTTTGTTTTGAGTTGAAATACTTGTTTAAATGGGACTTTTTCAAAGGAGCTCCATTTTTGGTGGTAAATGTTCTTCTAAGAGTATATGCAGTATAACAAAGGCAGGTTTCCTCTTTATTTTAGTTCATATATAGAGTATGTATTTATATTCATACTACTAATCTACTTTCAAACAACATATATATGTTTGAGATGAAGACAATGTCAAGACAATGTCTAAGAATTAAATATTTAAATTAAGGAAACAAAATAATGTGATTTTCATCTCATAATCAATTGCGTTATGTTCTACACATATCAGTTAGGGGTACACAAGCAAAAAAAAAAAAGGTTGGGAAACGATTGAGACAGTGCTCCATTTTGCTTGAGTCTGCCAGAAACTGAGAGGTGTTACTAATATTTTTCTTACTGTATAGCTTTCTATATCTAAAAAAAATGGAATATACACAGGTGAATCTCAGTTAATTAGAATAATGTGAAAATGTTAATTTATTTCAATAGGAACCTCATATTAGATGGAAAAAGACAAATTTCTTGATATGGAAAATTTGGGGTATTTGTTTAATAAACAAAATGAAATAACATAGAAACTGTAGTGAATCTATATACAGTATAAATATACGAGTCTCACTTTTTGAACCGAACTACGAAAATAAAATGCATTTAACCAATATTCCGATTCAGTGATATGCACCTGTAGAATCAGAATCAACGTTGGAATCATCTTTACAGGCCAAGTATGTTAAAAACACACGTGGAATTTGTCTCCTAGTTGGAGCCTGCTACTACTTTGTAAATGGGCGTCAAACAAGCAAACGAGTAACTATAACAAAACATACATTTAGAACATAAACACATAATTACAGAGAGTCGTTATTTCAAATTTTGTAGCCATATGACTGTTATACCATTAAAGTCAGACATATTTTCATGGATAAGTTGTGCACAATATTTTGTGTGAAGCCTGAAACTTTATTTTCCTAAACAGCCACAGATTAATGTTCTACCCTGACCATAACCACACACTAAAGATGACCGTGTATAAAAACATTTAACTTTGCTAATTTGCTGACTTGGTCTAAATATGCGCTACTGGTAGAGTACATCATAGGTTTATATGCGGTTATCTGCTCTCTGAATGACCCCTCTAAATGTTAATGGGCATTTAGTCCTGCTTGCATGACACTTTCTTGGCAAACGGCCTGTTGAGTCGTGTCTTCTGCATTCATTTCATTGTCGACTGTATGTCATAGTGAGGATAAGCAGTTCGGAGAACGAATGAATGAATGTTGATGTCATGAGAAAACATAACATTTAAAATAATGAGCAAATATGATGGAATTTGTTCTTGTTAAAAATAGACATTTAGGACTGTATACAATACAAAGTTATTTTGGGATGTTGCATCACCTGATGTCTTGTGTGTGTTTTTACTTGTGTAGTTTTTGGGGCTGCTCCACTGGGCGCTGATTGCCAGCTCGCCTTACATGTTGGCGCCGGCCAATGGCTGGGTGCTGTTTGTGGCTGTCACTTTCTGGCTTCTCACCAGCATCCTCTTCAGCATAATACTCTTTGGTGCCCAGAGGAAACTCGCCGCTGTACCCTGGCCACTCACGGTACGTAGGGGGCAATGGGCGGAGAGAAATAATCAGATAAGTTAGAAAAGCTGCCACAAACTACACATGGCAAAAAAGAGCCGGTTAAAGTCCAACAGTTCATCATGGTTCATATAGCACCTACACAATTCAGTGCAAGACCTGTTTTAAAAGAATCTGCCTCTAAAAGAGAAAGAGAGAAAAAAAAGGAAAAGTCTGTTTGACAGAGTCATTTAGTAGTAAACTATGAACAAGACCAACCATGTAACAACAATTACTATTAACTATAGTATGACAATAATAGATACAATTATTGTGGGATTGTGGAACCTTCTAAGAATTGTCTCCAAAAGTACGTTTGAAAATGGAAAGAACAACTTGTTTGTTTTCCGTTACACTTTTTCTGTACAACCCAAATCGCTTCATTAATATAGCAACAATGTCTACATTATATACATACATATGTGTATTTTCAAATCTCCTAAGATGCTGAAATGCTAAAAATCTCTCATTGCTTAAATATGTTCGAAGACGAGCGACGATAAACCCGAAAAACTTTCACTGAATGACCTGAAATAGTTGACAGTTACTTTAGTTAAAACAGCAGTGACTTTTACTAAAGTTAGCATCAAGGCTAGATAGATGTTAGCATGCCATCCCCGTAATACCATCGTAACTATTGAACAGACAGTATACAATGTGAGTTATATATTTTCTAAATCTGTGTTACTTGAGAGTACTGGACTCGGGTGTAAACATTGAAAATGGAAATAAGTACTGTATAGTATTAGTATGTAATGCTTTCTAATGTTGCTAAACATGAAAGCTCACCTCCAACATTGTTTTCAGAACAAACACATAATGTTTCAGTGCAGTTGTAAAACCCCAATAATAAACACAAGTAAAATGAATACCTCTCTGACCTTGTCACTTTAAAAGGAAGATCCTGCTGTAAAGTCAGAACATTTTATTATTTTACGTTTTGTATTGCAACTCATTACCTTCAATGTGATAAAAAAAAAAAAGGTGACTAGAAGGAGATTGCGATGTTGCAATATATCTATGCGATGCTTCCTTTGCTAGGTGATGGTGTACCATGGAGTAGCCACGTTCCTCTATCTGACCGCCTTCCTGGCCAATGCTGCATCTGTTCAGCCCTTCTACTACAGCTACTTCTTTGGACATATGGCTGCTGCTGCTGTGAGTGCACTGTGACACCGGACACCTCTCACACTTGCGCAAGGATAGAAGGCATCCAGATGAATGCTCGGACAAAAGCATTAGAATACATCATCTAAATCAATTATTGAATCACTTAGGCAGGGGTTGCAGTTGTCACTTTCTTGATCTTTCACGGACATTTTCGATTATCTGGTGGCACTTTTATTGGGAACTGTTTATGGAAAGACCTTTTCTGTATTGTGACCAATTGTTTTGGTGGAATGGGAAGAGGTGCATATATATTATTATCATTATATTATTATATATTGGAATGGGGGGGGGGGGGGCTGGGGTGAGGGGATGGACCGACGGAGTTCTGACGGACTAACTGACGGACTTAACTGACGGTTATAATTCAGATTGTCATGAAAAATGATGGACTGACAAATGACGGCTGGGTACCCAGGCCGCTGACAGGTTGTGAATGAAGGACCACGAAAATGTAGTCAAATGCCCACCTCTGGAAATGGGGATGGCACCTTACTGGTGTTTTATTGCTGTAAATTGCTCCAGGTTTAAACTGTTGCTACCATAAATCCTTTGCTAGCTGTACAAGTTAGGTTTTAAGTAACATGTTTAACGTGCTTGACCATCAGCAAATATAAAGGGAAGTTTATTATTGTATAGCAAAATGAAAACCAGCCTACTTACCCTTTGAAGCCTGACGTACATGTCATGGAGAGGAAACAGGAAGGCATTTGCAAAGCGACAGAATTTGTTTTGTTGACCAGAACCACAGAACAGAATCAGATTATGTGGCATCGTTAATGTAACACTGTGTTTCTCTGGGACACTTTTCTTCATGTTCATTTAGCATACACACCTGAAATAAAAAGAAGTAAACAGAGAAAAGAGACGAGGAAAAGGTGTGCTTTATACTATGTTTACTTTCTCCTCAAATATAGTCAAGGAGTGAAAATACAAGCTGTGTGCAGTTGTTGAGCCTTAAGCTAAAGTCCACAATGGTTCTCTCTCACAAACACGGACACGCACACACACAGCCTCGGCCTCTGTATTCTAACAGTGATATATAGCATGTGTCAAGTTAAAGGCCCATTAGTGTGAAGATGAATCTTACGATGGGTCTTACAACAAGTGCATGCAGACAAAATAGAGCATGATGACCTTTGCCTAGTGGTCATAAGACCTGAAGTTACTTCACTTTCACTTCCTGTTGTCCATCAGCCTTCTTGTTTCTCTGACTGTGCAGTTCTTTGGTGCAGTGGTGACGGTGACGTACGGCGTCAGTGCTTTTTTCTCCTATTTGGACTGGAAAGGAGACGGAGGAAACGCTGCCACCAGCACAGTGCCCACCTAGGAGTCAAAGAAAAGCATCACAAAGACTTTCATTAATTCTAGGTTCATAACTTAAGCAATCAACAAGGACTCATGTGATTATTGTTGTTGCCCAAGGATCACAGAGTACACTCCACTGGATGACACTTAGACTGTGGGTCACAAGGCATCAGGTCGTTGAGCTGTATATATATATATATATATATATATATATATATATATATACAACACTTTTTTTTGTATGACTACTGCTGACATTACCAACAGACAAAAGTGACAAATAATTGTAGGCGTTTGTTGACCAGATGAAATTATTAAACAGATGATTAAACAGATGTTTCCCTTAACTCAACAACTTGATGCCGTGTATATCTCTATTGCTGGTGTCGGGCCAAAACCTCAAAAGTCACATTTTGGTGAATTTCACATTTTTTTCAAAATTCTATACTATTGGTTAGTCCGCACGCGTGGGTTATTTTTTTTATTTTTATTTTTTTAACACATTATTGATCCAAAGTGTTGAAAATGGCTTGCTCTCTTTCACGATGCATGACTGAACAAACTTGCCATTTTGTGGTCGCCTGAAAAGTGATTGTTATGGAGGTGCAAGGCTTTGGCCTGACGCCAGCGAAAGTAGAGAGCGATAAAAATAGGCCAAAAGTAATTTCTTTACATGTACAGCATCTTTTTCTTCATTCCATCAGTTTTTTTTATTCTTGCATTCTTACTTTTATCTTTTCATTGCTAAAACCTTTCTCTCCTTCCTTCCCCAAGACCTGCTTGTGATTCGTGCATCCTTTCACTTCAACCTGCTTTTCTGACATACTCCCTTATCTTCCCTCATTCCCCATTCCTGTCTAACGTTAAACCAAACCTTTTGTTCCTTTGGTCAAAACTAATGTGACCTTCCATCAGTCCCTATGCAATAGTGCTTCTGTCAGAATTCACTTTTTTCTTCACTCAAAATATTTTCTATTAGTCACAGTACCTGTAAATAATGAGAGAACACATCTAAAAAGTGTACACATACATCTGGCCAAGCCTAGAAGCGAAAGTTGGGGAAAATTATTTGACCCCTGCTGAATTTAGAAGTTTGCTAACCTATTCAATTTAAAAAAAATAATTTTGCATTAGAGAATATCAGTCGAGGAACTGACCCTCACAACATTTACACAGTCAAGCATGAAGGCGGAAACATATTTTACTGTTTCCTGTTGAAACTTATAGTAGAGTTGAGATTCTTTGGTGAACACAGGAGCTCAATTTTGCACATGTACAAAAAAAAGCACATTAATTAAAGCAATGGGAGACATGAGGCTCTCCCCTTTTTATTAGAAAACATGTCACAAGCATTTCATCATAGACAAGTATGCTATACAAATATCTATTTACACGTTTAAAAATCACCTTCACAGGCACAACATTCAATCCTAACAATAAATATTGCAAAAATGTGAGGAATTCTTGCACTGTCATACACTCAAAACATGTCATGCAAGCTATATTCATTATAAGTTCTTTTTAACTTATGATCAGTCTGTGCATGTCTCATAATTTACTAAACAAATGTAAGGATTAGTACCAACAGTAATAGAAATGACAAAAAAAAAACCTCCTGATGTTGTTTATGAATAAAAAAAAAAAAAAGAGTGCTATGTCTGTGTGTCATGCATTTTCCATCTTAAACCAGGAATACATAATACAGGAACGTATAGGGAATTAGCTTTTAGGGGTGTTTTGTCCACAACTACACTTTTCAGGCGTCGACCTGCGGTAGCGCACTGGTCCGTTAGTTAGCACCTGGGCCACAATAGCAGGCAGGCTTGAGCTGGGATGTGTCTTTCAATCTCTGTGGGGTTTGCATGTTCTCCCTGTGCTTGTGTGGGTTCCCGTACCTCCTCCCGAGGTGCAAGAACATGCATGTAAGGTTCACGCAAGACTACATTGTCCATAGTTGTGAGTGGTTGTCTGTTTCTATGGGTCAGACTTGAGGTTGATGTGTGATCACAAGCTAACATTGTGTTTTAAGCTCAATCAACAATATGGCATACGTACACGCTCTATCATGTGACTGTATGTGTGTGCGTGTCACTCCAGCTGATTGGATCCAGAGTGGCCGGACGCTGCAGGGGTTAAAGGCGTAACTACAAGTCCTTGGCTCAAGTCCAGACTCCGCCCCTCCTTTTCCTACAAAATACTAAATGGCATTAAAATACGCCATGACAGTCAATAAAGGCAGTGTTTAGGGATATCTGTTCCCCAACTCACCACTTTATACTGCAGAACCATCTCCTTGAAGGCCACAAAGTCAATAAAGGACAGCAGGATGTCTACAATGTCACCTGACACCTCATCTTTGTGCTTCCTACAGGTGGGGGGAGACAGAGGCATGATGGGAATCTGTTTTCAACACGAGTGCCATCTGGTGGCCAGTTGTGAAAGATGATTTGCATAAACAATAGGCTGTAGTACAGTGAGTGAACCCCTGTCTAGTCGCAGTTCGCTACTCACAAATTTATGGAAAGTAGTAATTGGTGTTAAGGTAGTATGTTGAAGTGACGCATCTCAACTGAGGAACTAAAGTCTGTATCAGGGAGGAGCTAAGTTTATTAGCCTGGCGTTTTAGTGGAAGTTATGCAGTTTTCACGACATGTGCATGCACATGCACTATTCCAGTACATTTTTTAAAAAAAGAATCTAAAAGTCATTTATTTTGGAGAGCATTACTCTAAAATGAGTTTAAAATGATATTAAAATTTCTGTAAATTGAAAATAAATGTCTACCACAGAGAAGAGTATTGACCACAACCCTGACAAATTTTAATGATTCAACAAAATTGCATGGTATATAAAATGAGGCTTCAAAATTGTGAAAAATCAACCATTTCCTCCGCCTAGACACTTTGGACGTGTCCACTGAATGCGCTGAAACCACCCGACTCCACAGTCGATCAAATACAACTACTATATCCTGGAACAATGTTACTTCATCTAGCATCTTTGTTATGCCTACACATACAGTAAGTACATGTTTGTACCATGAAAATACTGTATATCCGGTTAAAGGTGCTAAAGTTTTTGTATAGTGGGCGGAAGGGAGGACTCCAAAAACATTGTTTTCAGTCTTTTCACATGTTTTCAGCAATTATCATCTAACACGTGTAATGTATTTAGAAACAAATCTCTGAATTCACTTTACAGGGTCTTCAAAGAGTTTAGGGGGAAGTGGACAATGAACATGATGTCAATGCTTACATGAGATGATCGATGAAGGTGGACATAATGAAGCCGGGGATTCTGTTGATGAGCTGGTGTTCGACGTATTTCTCCAACAGCTCCACCTATACACAAACAACAAATGGTAATACACATTAAAGCTACAGGCTATCATGCTATTAAAAGTGGTGGTTAAGGCCAGTGCAACCCCCAACCACCGGCCCGGGTGGCACAGATATATGCCCCAAATGTACGTTCATCAGTATCAACAAACAACCAGTCACACACACTTATGGACAATTTAGACTTCTTCAATTAACCTAACATGCATGTTTTGAGGATGTGGGAGTACGGAAAAGCCAGAACAAAAACAGGAGAGAACAAGCAAACTCGATGGTGGAGGGCCAGGTCGAAATTCAAACCCAAACCTTAAAACTGTGCGACAGATATAACCACCACTCACATATTCATTGAAAATGGGTGTATAGCTCAGCTTGTTCTCTTCAGTGCTGTCAAACTCTTTATAGTGTTTCTCCATGAAGTTCCGCTGTAGTAACTGGAAATCATCCTCTAAAGAAAACAGCATCACAAATGTTCATTCTCACAAAAAGCATGTGCATCACAACTGGTGGCGAGAGTAATTTCAATTGTAATCATCTCACCCATAATGATGTCTTCTATGCATCCAATGACAGAGTCGAATGCAGTGTCTGCAGCTGAGGAACTGAAAGCAGGACGTAAGAAATCGGTTCACAACACGAGACTGACACATGCTTCCTGAATAATCAGTATTAAATCGATGCCATTCAACCAACCTGGAAATCGCAAAGGTTTCGTCCTCCATGTCAACCATGTCCACAATGTTCTCGCCGCTGCTCTGCACACCTGTGGCGGGGAAGATGGTGTGAAGCGACGTTTGCTTTAAAATGTAAACCTCTTTAGTTCGTCAGAGCTGTGTATTATCGCACACCTTATAAGTTTAGCTCTATACTCAACGACAACGTCAGCTAGCCGGCTAGCGTAGCTGCGGCTAGCTAAACACGTGAGTGAATAAATAATAAATATAAAATAATACATATATTTGGGGGATTACTACTAGTGTTAAATTCATTATCAACTAAGTACATTTTCCCACTTACTTCGACCTTGAATGTCCATGCTTTAGGCTTAATGTCGAGTCGTAAATTAATGAAGTAGTGGTGTTACCAAGGAAACGACCACCTGGTGCTGCTTTAAATCGTGTCCGACAGAATCAAGCGTGAGCAGCAATATAGTTCCTACAGTACACGCGTTCGATGTTGCATTCGGGGATTCCTTTCAAAATTGGTAACAGGGTCGTCTAGCAAGTGTAACTGGACGCCTTCTGACTTGACCTATTTGGCTCAAAATGTTGATGGTCCTACACCTTTTATGAGTGTCAGCTCATAAAAAAGCCAACGTACAAAAGTAATGTTTAGGATTTTTCATGACAGTGATTATTCTTGTTTTGACGTTTGTTTTTTTTTAATTCAATCAAGCTTGAATTATTTTTTAGTGCAAGTCTTTTTGGGTGGTGGGGGGTTCTTCGTTTTAGGTTTATTAGTTTTAGGATTTTTTTTTTTAATGTATGGAGTATTTGTCGCGTTCAAAAACAAGCCACTTTGTGTAATTGTGTAATAAAGTAAACTACAATTCTGAACTATATGACCTTCCTTCTTTACGAATGTGCAGCAAATAAATTTCAAATGAACCCCGAAAGTTCATGTATTTGACAGAAAACAAAAACTAACATTTTCATTTTCGTTTTCTATAAGGTTAGATCAGGGGTCACAAATCTTTTTGAAACTAATAGCTACTCCTTAGCACTTTTTAATACAAAGGGCTACCGGTTTGACACACGCGTCAGAGATAATTTTGCTGAGTACAGTACCTTTATGATATTCACCTGGTTTGTGTACCTACATGACCATACCATGATTAAAAAAAAACTTGTATATTATTGGATCTCAATACGCATCTTTAAGTGACTGGCCTGAAAGGAAACATTGCCTGTGCTTTCCCGTCTTTATATGCTTCATTGGTGTCAGGTAGAATGCTCGTACCTCCAAAATCTTCACTTTTTACGAGATCAAAAGCCGACATGTTTGTTCCACTATTAACATTGTATCGACAAAGAAAGCAAGCCATTTCCAACACTTTGGATTGGTCAATTATTTGTAATAACACACCCCCACACACACACTAATGGTGTAGATTTGTGAAGGAAAACAAAAGGACTGCAGGGATTTATGTAAGTCAGCAAACTTAAATTTGTGAAGTTCAGCAAAACTGATGAACAAATGATCTGACAGGATCACAGACATCACATGAACATACATTTATTACAAATAGCACAATCAAGGATACAACAATTCTTTGATAAATCACATCTTTGGGAATTCTGGGGGGAAATTCCTGTTAATTTTTCTGAACAATATTTCACAATTTTATCCTGAACTTCATCTCCAGCCATACAACTCATTATTTCCCTCGGCTGCTCTTTTAAGGTGCTCCAAACTAGCAAACAGTAACTAGACAAGCACGTGTCTCACTGAGCAATTCAAGTCATCTTCAGAAACCCTCCTAGTATACTTTAGATGGTTTTATAGATCTAGCTCATGCATATGGTGGATACAATTCCGCGTTGCTTTAATGAACAAGTGAAAACACGTCTTTAGATAAGCCGCACAAAGAGAATCATCCTCGAAAACCAAGACAAGCCAGAGATGCTTCAAGTAACAGTGGGAAGTAACTTTGCCAGAAAACATGATATCCAATGTAAAAGGTCAGTCTGAAGCAGTCTCCACCCACTGTTTGTAACCAGGATGATACAGCAGATTTAAGGAAGGTTTGTAAACAAACAGACTTACTAAGAGTGCCATGATTTGTGGCAAAATGCATCAAAAATAGTTACAAACAGATGCCACAACATCTCCAAAAAAAAAAAAAAAAAAAAAAAAAAACAACCTTGGGGGATACTTTCACATTAGTCTACGAACCATTTAACAGAGTCCAGCAACTTCCCTGCCATTTATTTGAATTTTCATTTTGTTGAATCCCATCAAATTTTTGTGATTGGAAAGCCATCTTAATATCACTTAAGGGACGAGTTTGCAATTGAAGAAAAAAAACCAAAAAAAACCCCACACTTTCCATATTTGCTAAAAGTCATTACGACTTCACATTAGTACAATAAATAAAACTTGAAACTGATAACATTTGGTGTTATTGTACATCAACACTCCATTGCGAATAAGGTGCTTTTCTGAGGAAACAAGGCAACAGGTCAGCACAAGGCCACGGGAGAGTGCCCGTGGTAAGTGCGCAACGAATGATTGACACCTTGTAAGCCTTCTGATTGTTTTTCCTCAGGCGCGGTGGATTCTTGTGTATCAAATTGGAGGCAACAAGATGTGTCCAGGGACAGCTGTTTTTTTTTCCATGTACTACTGTCAAGTCACAATGACCGTTTTAACAAAAAAAAGCATTTTTTGGGGGAGGGGAATTGCACTCTTCCTTTAAACAGAAATTAACATTGCCACATTAGTATCAAGCTAATCAATCAAACTAAAGACTTGCTCAGGTGGTTGGATTTAAATTTATTATCAACGTTGCCCACAACTTTTCTGGAAGCATCTTCCGTATGCATTTGTGGTCCTTGCTGACATAGCACTGCACGCAGAGGCCAATCTCAGACTTCCAAAAAAGCAAGCAACAGGCAAGCAGAGATTGTTTGAAATCATTACAGTACCCCGATTGAGGGTTTCTTATTGTATTGGCAGTAGTCAAAGTCATACCTCTGATGAGACTGGATAATTAACATTCACCTTTGTAAACTAAATGAGGCCTGCATGTTTGGGGTTTTCTGACAATAATGATTTGTGGAAATTCCAGGAAGGGACATTAACCGAGGGATGTTGGTATAACATGGGGCAAGGACACGGACAAGGACAATGCTACCTTGGAAACGCAACATACTGCAGATATACACCCAGTAATATAAAAGTGAAATACCTCACATTTGTCTGTACCTTGGTGTTAACACTGTATTTGTGACGGTATTGATTACTACTACCCTGCTCTTTCAGACCCCAAAACAGACAAACACCCCAAAACAGGCCGCGTCATCATTTGTAAAAAGAGGTCCGGTCCGCTAAGTGGGTCTTGCGGATGAGGAGTATGACGTCATCTTCATGACTTTGTTGTGACTCGCTCCTTTAGTGTGCGCACACAGTTCAGGAGGATTCTATAGTCTTGCTTCCGCTCAGAAGAACACAAGAGGAGGTGTCGCTAAATGAGTGTAAGCTCAAGGGAATTCTGCTGTGGTTGGTTGCCAATCTGCTCATCTCCTCTCGTTCCTATCGCGCCCCCCTCCACCAATGCCGTTTTGTGGCCAGAACGCGCAGTTCTGCTACGTTGACTGACTGCGGCACCGTCCTCCAAGCCTGCCGGGCCAGAGGGGGCTTGGAGGGGGAGGTGGCAGTAGGGCTTGTGCGCATTTCCTCGCAGGAAGAGTGTCAGGAGACATGGGCAATGAGTCTGACGCGTGTCTGGATGTCTTGGCGACAAAGGGGACACGTTTCTAACTGTAAGGCACACTGCATACACATACCCCTGGAAAAAGAACAGCCACGGATAACGTTGGGTAAAAAAAAAAGGGACATCTGCATTTGTCAGATCAATATTAGGTTTGGTCAAACCCGCTTTCCATAATGGCAATACAATTGTAACTGTACTAGGGCTGCTCGATTATGAAAAAAAAATAAATAATCACGATTATTTTGGTAATAATTGAAATCACGATTATTCTAACGATCATTTCCTTTTTGGTACAAAACTAGAACATTTTCAAACAAAAAAAATAATAAAGACAAATACATATCTTTACACTACAATCATGTAAGTTAGAAACAACATTTATAAAATTAGTATTTATGGAATAAGAAAAGGTGCAAATGTATAAATTCAAACAGTGTGTTGGATATAGATGCATATTAATAAATCGTTCTTTACAATTATGCCAATTTTGTCATCGTGGAGTGTAATAATCATAATTGTAATTTAATTTCGATTAATTGCACAGCCCTAAACTGTAGTTACTTTTTTTTTCTTATTACTTTCACAAGCGCAAATAAGATAAACGGTTAAAAAAAAATAATAAATAAACAGAAACATCCTTTCTACCATCTGAAGAATCACGCACGGTATGCTGTGGTCTCATGTAATGTTATTTGGAATTCTTAAAAGTATGGTGGAGTTTAGAAAATGCATATGCGTACCCATGTCCACAGGGCCGCAGCTCTGTGTCAGCCATGATGTCACAGCACAGCGTGCAGCAGTTGTCGCGGATGCTCACTTGTTTCAGTAAAGCCAGACGCCGATGTCTGGATGAAACACAAGCACAGAAAATGCTGTTTGCGTCAAGTGGTGATGATGATGATGATGATGATGATCAAGTTTCCTGCGATGACTCGCACCATTACAACTGCAATGGCGTAATGACCAACCACGTGGAAAAATGTATTTGTTTTTTGTCATTCTTTTTGCATTACATCTTCTCCAAGGGCCAGTTTCTGTACTTTTTTTTTTTTTTAAGGTTTTCAAGCTTTTCCAGCACCCAACACATCTTCAGAATGAAGTACAATACATATCGAAAATCATTATATTATTCCACCTCATGGAATTTTTACTATTTAATCATATTGCTATAATAATAATAATATATTAGAAATGAAAAATATCTTTCATAAGAGCGATGATTTATTTGACCAATTTAAACAATTTAATGTAGACATGTCCAGCTCCGTTCCTCAAGGGTCGCTTTCCTGCCTCCTTTCCAGCTCTCCTTGCTGCAACACAGCTGATTTAAATGATCAGTTCATTGGCAAACTCTGAAGAAGCTTGATAACGATCGTGATCTTTTGAATCAGGTGTGTTGTAGCAGGCATAGATGGAAAACGGGCAGGACACCGGCCCTTGAGGACTGAGTTTCAACACCCCTGATTTAATGCATATTACCTATAAATGTAAGACTTTTAAAACTTTGAAAATGCAACGCAGTTCAAGTCAAGCATGTAAACCTGTGAAGAGTTTTGAAGTTGGGTGGTGCTCAGATTGTGCAAAAGTGCATGCGAATGCTTCTTCTCGATTTCACTGACATCCAGGCGGCAGCATGGTGTTAAAACAAAAATACTAACTAGGGATGCGCATAGATTGTGAAGAATGCCTGCAATTCAAATGTAACGATTCATCGAAAATCGTTTAAAAATCGACTAAAACCGATGATAATCAATTTGAATCCAGACGAATTGAGCTTGGACATCTCAGCACTCACAAGCCCTATACAGCAACACCTAACAAAAGCCAACATAGCTAGATCATTAGAATATTCTATTTTAGGGTCTTTAATTTTTTTTCCATTCCAGACGCATACCACATTTTGAATGTTTGGATCAAATTATGCGCTTGTGCCAAACATCGTTGCGTATTGCGTTTGTGGATGGCTGCAGCACCACACCAGCGCACAGAGACAAGCATGATAGTGATTTTTTTAAAATAGAATCGAAAACCGAAAACTGAAAATCGAATCGGGGCTTCAGGGAATCGTTACATCCCTAAAAAACAAACAACCTTGTTACGTTGTAGTTTTTAATAAATTCAACTCAAGATATCAAACAAACGCTTCCAAGATATATAAAGTCATGTGATGCTGTTGTAAAAATGATTATCGAAGATAAAATACACCCTGCTTCATCTTACCTCGGTAGGATGATCTTTTCACTTGGCAGCAGCGAAGCAAAGTCATTAAAGGTGCTGAACTTGACTGAGGGCGGGTGGCGGAAAGGCTTGGCGCCAAAGTTAAACTCACACTGCTGGTATGACATGAAACTGGCTGCCGCAAAGAAGCCGGCCCTGACAGATAAAAGGGGAGGAAAGGAGATCATTTGGGCGAACAAAGACAACAGGAAAAAGGAATCACGTGTGAACTTACGTAGCAGAGGAGAAGACCTGTTTCTCTGGCGGCAGCTGATGTCCATTCAGATAGAAGATCATCTGCTTTTTGCTGAGGTCCAACAGGAAGCCGACTGCATCTCCTACAAAAAAGAGCCCATCAGAGCACGAAAAACCACTCGAACTAACCTTGATGTCATGGCAGCACTCATCAACTAAAACATGTCGTCGTAACCACAACAAAAAGGCATACCCTCCTTCCAGCAGGGGTGAGCGTGAGGTTTACTGCGAGCATTGTACCAGATGAGCTGCCTGCAGCCATCGTATGCACACGAGTATTCGTCATCGCCAATCCCGTAACCCTCCTGCAACACACGCCGGCACGTTACAAAAAAAAAAAAAAAAAAACATTCGCAGAAAAAGACAGGATGAGAAATGGAAGGATATCCGGGAGACAGAAAGGTTACATGGTTGAGGAACTTGCTGTCCTTGGTGGCCCATCCGATCTGCATCACGCCCGATGTAATGACTATCACCTCATAGTACCACACGCCCGAATCCACGCAGAACGTACAACGCACACTCTCGAAAGAGGACGCATCACACCGGGCCTGTGGTGGGCGGAGGGGGGAGAGAGAGAGAGAGGAGAGGGGAAAAAAAAAAAAAAAAAAAAAAAAAAAAAAAAAAAGACATGAATGTGAGTCTTGCGCTGAACTTATTTCAAGACGATTGAATCGACTATTTTCTTTGCCATCCGCATAAACGATGGAGGCTAATTTCAGACAGGCTGACCTCTAATCCATTGGGGGAGATCTTGAGGTACTCGCTGACGTCATTGCTGTTGAGCATGGCGTTGATATGGGAGAGGTTGACCTTCTCGTAAGTGAACTGCCGCCCGTCTTTCAGGACTGGATGGCGAGAAGGAGCGGCACGTCATCCCCTTTAGTCACTCGGCCACACAATAACAAATGGAAGGGCTTGTCGAATACGCAGGCCAACTCACACAGGTTGTCTAAGCTCCACTGCGAGCAGAATCCGACCTGCCTCTTTAGGTAGTTGGTGTGCTCTGCCCACAATTCCAACACAGCCAGTCTCTTGCTTATGCAAGACTCGGATACTGTCAGCTTGTTCTCACCTGGGGAGGGGGGGCAAACACATTGTGGTTTTTTTTTTTTTTTTGTCGTTTTTTTTAAATAAGGAAGTCAACCCAAACATGTTATTTTCAAGAATATGTTTGATGCAAGCCCACTAGTTGAAACAAGGCATTTTAATAAATATTGCCTTTGTGGAATAAGAGTTAATTCACCCGTTTTTAGCCATCTCTGGGGGCGGCCATTTTGTCACTTCAGTCGACTGAAAATGACATCACAACCGCTCAGGGCTTTGGTAACAACCAATCACGGCTGACCCGTTTTCTTTAGCTGAGCCGTGATTGGTCGTTAACTGAGCCCTGCGTAGTTGTGATGTCATTTTCAGTCGACAGAAATGACAAAATGGCCGCCCCCCGAGATTGCTAAAAAGGGGTGTATTTTGCTGCTTAACTCGTATTCCACAAACGCAATATTAATCAGAATGCCGTGTTTCAACTAGAGTGCCTGCTGGGAACATATTCTTGAAAAAAAATATGTTTGGGTTGATTTCCACTTTAAGAGCATCACCCCCCCCTCAGGGAATCTCTAAGTGAACTTACTGGTCTGAGAGAACTTCTCCAAGGCAATCAGAGCAAACAGCATGACAGTGGGGTGTGCCTCAGAGCCCTCGGGGTCGGAAAGACAAGAAATAAAGTCATTCATTTGAAAATATCTATATTACCTCGTCAAACTCCACATGAGCAATCAGAGTCGCAACTTGACGCACAGCTAGGAGGCTTTTTCTCACTTTAGCTGCATCGGGTTGTTTTTTTTTTATCTTTTTTTGGTCTCAACTACGCTCACCATGCTCTCGAGAAGGTATTCGAGAATTCCAGGGCTCAAGAGTCCAATACTAGCTGGTCCTTTGGAAAGAAGACGCCATATTAGCAAGCTGATTGGGTCAGTGAAAAAGGGCAAAACAAATATTCAAGTGTGTCAACGTACCAGCCAGTTTCTCAGCCAAACATCCAAGGACAGCTGTGGTGTTTCTGTGTTTGGCGGGAGTCAGAGCGTCCTGTCGGGCCACGGCCGCATTCAGACTCAGCATGTCCGACAGTTTCTGGAGAGCATCCTGAAGACAACACGGGCGGCTTATTCAAAGATGGCGACTCTTGAGAGAAGTTAAATATGGCCAACTTTAGTGATGTTATGGCCTCTTTTCACTGCAGTCATTTTGACAAGGTAAAAAGTGGACACGGTCGGAAAATATTCAATACTCATATCGGCAAACACAAAAATTGGGCTACATCTGTTTAGGTTTTAGAGAGGCAATCTCTTGTAATTTTACATTGCTGTCAATTCATTCTTCAGGTTTTTTTTCCCCCTAAATTGTGTGTAGTGTTAGAAGATAATTCACATTCAACTGCGTAGTTTGAGGATTGGTTCTTCACGCTATACAGCGATTGTATTGTGTGAGACAAATAAATCTACAGTATTGCACCGGTAATACGACTTCACAATAAAATCTTTCATCATTATTTGTTTTATGGTTCTATTGATTAAAGGGATTGAGGATGGACGTAGAAATCTAATTCGAATCTTTACACAGTAGTGTGCATAACTGTAATGGAAATCGGGTTGAAAACAAAAAAGGATCAAGCACCCCAGTTGGGCTGAAAGAGAATGCAAAGAAAAAAAACCTGTGATGCATGCATGGACAATGTTGCCTTTTTTTTTTTAACACTGGAGAAATAAACAAAGCATACCACATCCAATATATTCAATTTCATTATTAAAAGGGACAGACAGTAATTGAGCTGGATGTATACAAGCGCAACCATACAGGCAGGCCTTGCGACGGGATAAAGTGATAGGCCAGGAGTAATGCCACATCACTTTCTTGAATCGGCTACTTTTGTTGCACATGGTGCAGGCGTTATATTTGCCCTGAGACGACTAATCTAATATTAATTTGTTCCCTTCAGTAGCTCAACCTAGTCACATTTTTAAAACAAATTAACTGTTTAAACAAGTTTTACTTGGAGCTAGAGGTGGGCGATATGACGATATTAGATCGTCAAGCGGTTTAGCGTGTTCACGATCTCATGAAGCCGAAAGATCGCTCGATCGTCGACATGGCACATTTGAAACAGTTTAGCTCAATGGCGGCACAAAAGCCGCTGACGCGTATACCCGACCAACCAATCACAGCACGCACAGTGCACCGTACGCGAGACTCCCCGCCTCCATGTAGTTTGTAGAGCGGGGAGCTATAGCGGAAAGTCACCACGAAGCAGAGTTGGTCCCGAAAAAAAAACTCCACATCCACAGTGTCGATTTGGTTTGGCTTTTCCTCGGATGAGAAAGGGCAAACCAGTTATTTGCAAAGTTTGCAGAGACTCGGTTCCGACGTCAACGCCGGCAGCCAAAGCAAACGGACACATGGTAGCCAGAGGCAGCCGCTGGCTCCAAGCTAACGCAACCCACGGTAACAGAGTCATTTGACACGAGCACTCCTTATGAAAAAACAAGCAAGCGGTGTAAAGAAGTAACTGAGGCAGTGACTTATTAGCTTGCTGAAGACAGGATTCCCATTAAAACAGTGGAAAACGAGAGCTTTAAAAGACTCTTCAAAGTACTAGACCCGCGTTACGAGCTGTGTTTTTATGTTCACGTTATATTCACATTCACTGCACATTTTGATAAAAATGGTAACTATTCAAATTAAAACCTGTTCAGAAAGCTTAGCTGACATAAAATGTATTTTTTTTAATACACATTTTAAATATATTTTATGTTTAACATGAGGAAAATCGTCAGAAATGTGCAAATTAGTCTTAAAAAAAACGATGTAAAAAAAGAATCATGATAAAATCGTGATCGTGATTTTATTTTTAAAAAAATTGTGATATGATATTCTTTCCAGATTGCCCACCCCTACTTGGAGCCAAAACAAGTATTAAAAATGATGGTAACTAGTCCCATTTCCCATTAACGGCTTAATCAGCTGCACTTTGGGGAAGCTGATACACATCTTGTAATATAATTTCCCCAGTGAATTTATGTCTTTTTGAAATATTAAGCAAGAGGAAACATTGCATTTTCATTTTCCCTTCAAGGGTAAAAGCCTTCATTAAATTGACTACACGTTTCACCTTAGTGGGCAAGGGACACTCATCTAATAGTAGAGTGATGACTGCAGGGCCAAGTGGGTCATCTAACGGTATCACTCGAATCAGAGACTGGACAACTTCCAGCCAGCCGTCATCTAAGAGAGGAAAAAAAAAAAAAAAGACAAGATGCAATTTGAGCTTCTGCTCAGATGTGTCGCAACACGCATCCTAGTTGACGTGCTCCTAATGGTGTGTATTCAAAAAAGGGCACGGGAGGTAGGCATTTATTAGAGTGAACAATTCGGCGCCGGTCAAAATTAGGATTGAGTGGCCTTTGGCGGATGTCTGTGCGTTGCTAAGTGCCACTCACTTGCATTGACAAGTCGACAGGCTTTGAAGGAAAACAATTCACATTGGTTTTACATCGAAACAACCGAAGTGCATTGCCAAGTGGCCTACGAATAATGCAACGCGTCACGTTAAGACAGAGAGGCTGGTAGCTGACTGAGCAGCCACATGGCTGCCTTCGACGATCGCCATCTGCAAGCTAAATCTCAAACTTGCATTTGTAATTAAGTCTGTGTAGCAAATACTCTGCACATGGCACACAGCTCACACGCACCACTGAAGTATAACCGTAGACCATATGTGCATGTCGGTAAACCATAGGCTTGTCCAACCTATTTTTAGGGGTGCTGAAGCAGTGTACCGATGTTGCCTGTTTTCAGTCAACACGTCCCATTTTTTCCGAGCTAATAAGACTCACACAATATACATCAGTAATCATACCCAAACATGTAAATTATAAAATGAACCTAGAGTCGTCGCTTTCTGTAGGCATAAAAAGAAGGATTAAAGAGGATATGACATTCAATAATTACCAACCAAAACTAGGCTGAGTTTACTTTATGCTTTCACTTTTTCTTTCAAATTTAGTATCAATTGAGGGTATAAAGTCTTGAGGTATAAAAACTTGTATTACAAGAGAAATCCTCATTCTTTCTCCATGTGTGATTCATTACGACCAAAAACTTAAAGCATGATTATGACCAGTAACTATGTTTGACATGAATATGAAAAATATTCCAAACGTAAATTGTCTTACCTGTCTCTGCCATCTCGTGTAAAGTGATCATGGAATAAGGTGGTTCTTGATCACTGGTGAAAACAAAACAAAAATCGGTTTCAAGAAAGTGAAAGCAGTCTAATTTAACCTCTGTGTATGTTTCTTTGTACATCGATCCCTAATGCAGGGCGGCAAACTAAAATTATCTAGTTTAATTATTAGCCAAACCAGTTTTCCAACAAATATTTAACAATGTTACTTTAATGGCAGCAAGACAGCAAGTGCTGGTCTTTGACTGTTGCACTTAGATTAGTCTGCAACCAGTCTGATTAATTAACAACTAATCATTTATCGAACTTATGGATGATTATTTTTGAGGATCTATTAATCGTTTAGAGACCTTGTTCCTAACTGTCCATAGCCATAACCTTGGAATTTCAGCCTCTCAACAGTAAGCATTCTCAAATTTCTATAGTCCTCCATGAAAGCTGATTTTGTGATATTTTGTGTTGAAACAAAATAAAATATTTGCAAACATTTTTGCATATTTTCTGACATGTTATGGGCAAACCAGTAACTTAATCAGAATTTATGTTTGTACATTTTTCGAATTAAATCTTTTATTAAACATTTTTTTAATCAAAATCATTCATCCATTTAGATAATGATAAGCAGATGATATTTGATTATTAAACTGTGTAGTTGCTCTACACATGCCTTTATGGGCCTCATTTGTCACAGAAGAACTGTTGTCATAAAATTGGGAGGACAGAATTACAAATGCAACTAATTCGATTTGACACATGTGAAATACTATTGGCCATATAGCGTGGCTGATAGTTTGCAGGGCCAGAATGACTCCGTTTGACAAAGAGTCTCTTTTGGGACGCTCACATTTTAAATCTGCCACAACAGCGACGGTCCTAATCAGTTAAAAGTCAACAAAATGGTGGGAATGTTATCGCCAGCGATAGCTAATCACAAGGGAAGTCAGCTACCTGAATACAGTGCACACTCACCTATTCACATTAGAGCCATTACAATCCTTTGTAAAATCACAAATTAAGGTTTATGTAATTGAAATGCATGGTTACATTTTTTTTTCTTGGAGAAATGCTTACTATATATTGCATGTTCTCACATTATATGCCCATTTTAGTCTATAATGCTTGCACTGTAATGTCTTTGATTAAATATTGTCAATAGAGGCAGTGACGTGGCTTATTTACTTGTCTACAAGGGTCCTGATGACAGCCAGCGTGTCCAGCACCAGGCCATCCACATTCTGCTTTTTCCGCCGTGGCTCGTGGGGGCCGCGACCTCTGCGCGGGGGTCTGACTGGGTCTCTCGGGCGACTGCTACGAGACTCCCCCGTATCGACAGCTGTGCCCGTACCGTGGTCCACCCGCCTGGCTTGTCCTCGAGATGCCCTCGATGTCCCATGGTGATGGTCCTCTGCATCGCTATCCTCCCGACACACGCAGCTATTACCCATGGTTCCAGGGCCAGCGAGCACAAAGGCGAGGGTCTCCCACGGGGAAGAAAAGGTGTTTGTGGAGAAAAGGAAGAGCAGAACCTGTGCAAGGCTCCTGCAGGCACAGTAACTGATCCAGGTAGCTACTATCATATCATTTGATTAACTTGGTTATGGAGGGTTCTTGTCCCAAAGGGCAGGGTTGGATTGGCCCAAATGATCATCGTGACTCCAAGCGGGGATTTGGAGATATGTTTAACAACACACAACTGTGTTTGTAGACCAAGATGGGTCAGGTGATGTGATGAAGTCTTTAATCATCATAAACATCACAAAGTTCTGATCTAGAGGTCCTCTGGTCTCACACAACTTTGGAAAGCTAAGGGAGCACACACACAAAAAAAAGCATTAGGGCGGGACCTATAAAAATATAATCCAAGTAAGTGTTTTACTAATTAAGGTCACTCTATAAAATTCGACAGTGAGGAAACTATGATATCAACTTTCTCTTGACAAACACAATTCTACTTGATTTCCAACTGGGGAATAGTTCCGGTAACTCAAAATGAGAGAATAATAATTATGGCAATGAAATGCGATTGATGCTGTTGACAAAACAACAACCCAAAACAGTTAGCGTGTTAGCTTGCTAGCCACCCACCAAGCAACAGTTACAGCAATGGTATCTCTAACCACGAGTCTAAAAAGTCGTAAGTCTGTCGCGTCGCTTATGTGTTTGAATGTCATTCGCCTACACACGTCTCAGTCGCTTTCTAAATGCTGCAGCATCATAAAAGCGGCACGCCAGAAAGTAGTCAAAATGGGTTTCTAGCGACGATATAGGCTGCGGCTAACCAGTTGCTAGACGATAGCTTGGCTAACCATGACTGTCAAACAACTGAAGTTAGCAAACACGAGTTGCAATCAACTAGGCGTAATGCTTCTGCAGCCAAGGTAATATAAGAGATTTACCCAAGGATCGCGTATTCCGCAACACACCTTTGTCGTTGGCCACTAGCTAAATGTGTCATGCACATTGGGAAGACGCTACACGGGATTGCTGCCTGGCAAGCTCCATGCTAAGTTCCGTAGCGTAGGCAGCTAGCAGCAGACTGACCACTCATTGTCATCAGACGGGATGCAGAGGAGGATTCCAGGCTTTCTTTACTGTAAAGGTCAAACTTTGTCCTTTCACCAATTGTTGACGGATTTTGGTACTTTGAACAATGTATTTACTCTGATTAGATGTGTCCATAGCAAAGTTACTGTTACATTCATAACCCCACCCTACCTCTTGTATGGAATGTTTCAAGTAATGAGTAAAGAAACGATGAAACCATGCATTAACAAAAAATAAAAATAAAAATCCAGGCTTTCTCTACGATAAACACACCAACGTAAAATGACAAAACCTAAAAAAAAAAAATCAAGAATATATTAAAAACATATATTCATTCTATATATATATATATATATATATATATATATATATATATATATATATATATATATATATAAAATCTGCACACTACGTTTCTTGGTTGGATGTACACTACCCACCTTCAGACACCTACACTGACAGACTACTGTGGAAAGCCAGTAGAATCATTGACCCCGACCCTTTTCCTGTGGAAAACGGAATTAAGGTCTAGAAGCACAAGACTCAGAAACAGCTTCTGCCACTAGCTCTGAAATGTATCTACACCATCGCACCTAACAAACACTTTTTAAAAAATCACACTTTTGTTCATGGTGCATGAGCCTATTCCAACAGAGATCAGGCAGTCACTGAGAGCACAACCCATCACACTCCCATTCACATCACTGAGTGGAAATTACTCAAATCAGGACATTGAACCAAACATGTATTTTTCTCAGATGTCTCAGACTTTGAATGAAAACAGTGTTTTATTCCAAACATTTGTACTTGTACAATCACAATATGGAGGGACATTGTCTAATCAACACAATGTGATACATGTATGCAAGCCTTGATTCTGATCAGATCTCACACTAATTTTCACAATTAGTTGCTGCCACATGTTCTCTAAACTTCTCATAGAATGAATAATTTCATGGTAAATAGAGCATTTAGAGCCATTCTGATCACAGCAGTGTTCAGATAGTGTGTTGTAAATTGGGACAGTCATACACTCTGCTGCGGTCCAGAGTTGTGTTGAAGCAATTGTCACGGTACATCCCACTCTTGCCCAGGTGGCTGGTGAATTTCTGTGTTTTAGGGTGGTATGTACACGGTGTAGTTTCAACGGTGGGAGGATACAGGCCGTAGTCACCAGAGGTGGTCCTGTACATGGGGTTCTGAGGTTTGGACCATGGCGATTGAGTTGCACTTTTAATAGATGGATTGGTGGTGCAGGTGAAAACTGGGTTTCCAAGGTTGATGCATGTTTGGGTGTTTTCTGCCTGCTCTTCGTCCTGGGCTGACATCACTGAAGCACCTGCTGGGGGGGAAAAAACATTTCTGATGAAATGTAATAATTAACACAGAATGTAGACAATTTGATGTAGTTCTAATACCTTTGCGGTTGGTATGAATTTATCAATAGTAAGAAAAACAAATGTTTCTACGGCCATGTGGAGGAGCGATCATCTTGTTTGGGCATTATTGTTTCGCTAATCTGATTATTTGCGTTAGCCACCAAACCGCAATCAAAACTATTAGTCTATTACCTTGTCTCTGTCACTGAAGCGCGGGCAGCAGTTGACGCCATTTTCTTAAAAATATTTTGTCTGGTCTATGAATGAATTAAAAAATTGACATTGAGCTTCTGAAATGTTTACTATGAATCAATTAAAAAAATGACATTGAGCTTCTTAAATGTTTTTTTAACGAGGCTACGAAATTAATACGTTTAAATACTACTAATAGTAAATTAATCTATCAAACTATTGATACTTGGGCAGTAGTAATTAAGGAAATTGGGGAATTAGTTTACTTGCTGCCAAAATCAACGAAAACAACATAGTGAACTTTACAAACGTACCTTCCAAGAGCGAATTCTCCAAACAAGAGTCGTCTTTCTTTGGTTGTTCGCAGTCCTGTCTAGTTTCCATAGCGACAGTTAAACACCGGCGATGTCTTGCGGGCGGGACAGATCGAAGGCTTATAAGGCTTGATTATGTTTATGATAACGGTTTGATTTGGTCGCATTAACCAAACATTCCAATGTGTGTGTGTAATGATTAAAACGTTCCAAAGTGTCTTTTAACGAAAGTTTGTACTGAACATATGAAAACGTTCGACTGCGTCATCCACACGCGTCGGTGTATGACGTTTAAATAAATGCGCCGTTTTCAAAAGCCTCACAACGGCTACACCTACGTTTCACTTTTGAACTTTTATTTTTGTTCGTTACGTGCCACACATGACTATATACCACACATTTGTCGTAGGTGCAGTTCTGTGACGAGCAAAGTAGGTCTTATTCCGAGTATGGACAGTGAAATCCAACGAGACGGTAGAGTTTTGGATCTGACCGATGACGCGTGGAGAGAAGACAAACTGCCCTATGAAGATGTCACAATCCCGCTGGTAAATCAGGTTTTGCATTTTGACAACCGACTGTTACACAGAGTCTCTTCAGATAAATGTCAAATTTACCAAGACAAATATTTTATTTTTAAGCATTAGCTGCGTTTTAGAGGGGAAAAAGTACACATCTGTACTTTACGTATGTTACGATCACTGCTGTGTTACAATGAAAGTATTGCAGCAATAAATCAGATTTTTAAAAAAAACAACAAAAAACATTACAGTGGTAAATTTGGATTTTAAGTTCAATCTTTTGACTGTAGCTATGTGTGCCTTTACCTGAATGATGTAACCTAATGTTACAGTCCAGCAACAGAGCATCCGAACCTGCCAATCACTGGACCGACACAGAGTCAGTTTTAAAATCTTGCATCATACATGTATTTGGATTGTGAAAAGAACAGCTACCCAGAGGGAGCCCACGCAATCACCAACAGAATTTTGATTAGAGTAATCTCATCATGTTGCCTTTGCTGCCTTTCAGAGTGAACTTCCTGAGGCTGAACAGGACAATGGTGGATCCACAGAGTCTGTGAAGGAACAAGAGATGAAGTGGACAGACCTTTCCCTGCAGAGCCTCCATGAAAACACTCCAAACACTGGGAGTTGAATCACTGCTCGCATGGGACTAGAACACCGGATATAGTTTTGCTTTGTTGGAATTTTTTAGTCTGCTAATCTTGTGGATTCAAGACTATTATACAAATGTGCACTTTATCTTTTCATATTTTTAAAAAACCTGATCCATGCGGTAAAGGAGGACAGGTTAGCATGTAAGATAAATGTCGTCCTATTATGTTATGTTATGTAGTGTCTTTGAAATGATTAAAATGTAGAGTGCAATGGTGCTTTGATTTGACACACCAAGAAAAAGTGACTGAAAGCAGGCCTTATAAATTTGCTTGTACTGTGCAGGCTGATGGGTAAATTCAAACTACGAAATGATGTTTGATGAGGACCCATGCAACACTCTTTCAGAATCATCCAGTGTATCTTCCAACTTCCAAACGTTTTCTAGAATATTACCATGTCAGTAGTAGCAGTAGAGTACTGCTCCATCATCACTACGTCAATACAGTGTCTGCTGCAAGCTTGCCAATGTGGTCATGTGGTCCCCTCCTTTGGAGGACAGAAGGGTGTCTATAGGAGCCTCCGAGACGATCCCAGAGAGTAAAGTATTGTCCATAGTTGTAGTTGAAGAAGAGGTGATGATCCACGTGGTGGGCGGCACCATTTATAATGCTTATTAAGGGGCCGGGGATGCGGTAGTCACCGTCGTGTATTGAGATGGTCCAGATATTGACGAAGACGAAGAGGGACAGGTAGACAACCTGAAATACCCCACATGCCAGAAATACTGTATACGTTAACAGAGCCGTTACAGAACTCTGTAAATTAAATGTAGATTATCATCACAGACCTTGTGGAGTGGGAAGATGAAAGGGTAGACGTGGTAGGGTAAGCCTTGCAGGAAGCCGTCAAGTGGATGGAAGGCGTGGCTTGCAAATGGTGTGGGGATCTTGAATAAATGATGCTGCTTGTGCAAGTACTGTGGGGAGTAGAAAAGGCAAGTGCATACTGTATTGGGAAACAAATCAGGCGCTCAGTGGTTCGGTCATTTTCTTAATCTAGGTCGTAAAGAAACATTTTGTAATTTGGGATTAGTGTCAGATTCTGAAACCCAAAAGAGCCAGATATCAATAGGTTTGAACTGTTCACATCAATTGATGCCATAAATGTTTGCTGTTAAAACAAAATAAGTAGATGGCAATGGTTTAACTTTATGAAGCAATGCAGACACAAAAGACATGACTAACATAAATCCTGACCACAATAATTAAGGTCTGTGTAAAATGAGGGGTGCAGAGCAGATCATTTTGGTTCCAAACCAGGATAACTTTCCTTCATGACTCCAACAGCAAATACAAATTCGTCAAGTAAAAATTAAATCATTATGTTGTTAGTAGGGTAATGTTATGTTAATTGAGAATCACGGAGAGGACATTTAACCTTTGTTTTCCGAGGTGGTGAGGCCTGATCTATCTTCACTTACAGTGGATATAAAAAGAAACACACCCCTATTCAAATGCCAGGTTTTTGTAAAATAAAAAGCGCAATAAAATCATCTGGAAGCATTTGCACCGTGAATGTGACCTATGAACATTTCCAAAATAGCAACAAATTTTAGCACAAAACCTTTTGTTTTTAACTTTTGTTAAAAAGACAATTGAAAAATGTCAGGAAAAGCCTACTAGAACATCTGAAAATTATTTTTGGTATGTCAAAGGCACTTAATGGTGGCAGGTATGTGGACTCACAAATGATTGATCTTGCTCTCAGTTTTTATATCCCAGAAAAACTGGCATTTGAAAAGTGTATACACTTTTTTTTAGAGCCACTGTAAATGGCAAAAATAATTCCTCTATCCACATTTCTGATACATTTTGCAACAAAAGGTGATACATCTTTCATCCTCGAAACTTGTGTCAACCTCCCACAAAATTTTACGGGGGCCAGTTGTGCAGTTTCTGCTTCATTCTGCTAACCAAAAAACGGTGAGCAACACATTTGCCTTGGCAGAGGCACATTCCATAATGATACACAAAACCTTCGCCAAAGTTCACTTACTTTGTAACTTCGTGTAACCAAAGAACAAGTCAGCAAACCTAATGCCATACTTTGCTACATTAAATTATACTTGAGGTGGGGATATTCTCATTCATCCAGGACATTTCATTCTCAGGGCATTGAATCCATCACAATTGGACTGCTCTGTCTTAGAAGAACAGGTTAAGTGGCGCAATGTCGACTTTAGGTTACAATGACGGAGATTAAAACTATGTATAGCTGAATATTTTTGAAACTTATTTACAAGTTATTAGTTTGTGGAGTTCAATGCAATCAATCATGTTAATCTCGACTCCTAAAAAATCAGGACTGCATTGAAGTGCTCTCACTCACCTTATAGATGCTCCTGTGATGCATGGAGCGGTGTATCCAGTAGATGCACATGTCCGTGAACAACAAGAATCCAGCAATGCTCAGGAGCACCCCTGGCCAGCCTAACATAAACAAAGCATTTGGGTCTAAGAAGAACGTTTGTACTACAGTATTTTGCAATTTAGAAATGAATTTGCCTCTTAGTCTGTAAAATGGCCCTCACCCTGAGAAGACTGGCTGATGTCATCAAAAAGTTTGCTGTGTCCCCTGATCTCCAAGAAGAAAATTAGCACTGTAGGGAAACTCATCCAGAAGAGGGAAGTAGTTGCAAGCTGGATCTCTTGTCTTACCTGGTTCTATCATTGAATAAAAGATAAATAGTAAAGTGTATATTCACTTTATTTTTCTGATGATTTGGAACCGCACCGGCCAGCCACAATATTAGGTACACTTCACAATCTAAGAAGGAAATCTAACAATACAAGAGAGTATATAAGCTGCATTTACAAAGATAGTGCTCATTTTTTAATTGACGTTTGTTGTGGTTGTGGTGGTGTAGAAATGCACTTCATTTTACTGAGATCTTTTTCATAATCATTTGACTGATGTAGACAAATGAGGTAACCAAATTTCAAAAATGGCTCACAGTTGCAGTTTTACCAATTACTGGATATTGAGTTTAAACTCTTTATATTGCCGAAGTTTCAAGGTTCATCTCAACATTGGAGAAAGCTCACATTGATATGAAATGTTAATATAAGATTTCATCTATTTGATCAACAGCCTACCTCAACGAACTGTGGATGTTTCATGAGCCTGTGGTCAAAGACGCAGTAGAAATTTAGTGTGCCAAAGATCATGTAAACCATTTGCGCTCCTAGGTTGGTCAACAGGCTCAGGCTGATGAATTGGCGCAGAGCGCCGTCCTCAGGCCATGACGCTGAGTAAACATAAGGGGTGAGGACATAATGGTCTGCAATTCTTAGCACGTGATCCATGGCACTGTCTCTCTGTTGAGAAATAATAATGCTATTATTATCTACCATGACAAAATTATATCACGTCAACATGATTATCATACAGATCACTTTTTCACAATACTGGTTGCATTGGTTTACAACTAATGAGACCTATTTCTTTAGCAAACTCGGGCCAGAACCGAGATTTGAATCCAAAACCTTTCAACAGCACACATGCAAAACATATACAATGTTGCCTCAGTTCTTTAAATGAATGAGACAAAATGGTTGGAACATTTCTTAGACGATCAAAAATGGACAATAAGGTACATAAATTGTAGGGCAGGATATCATGTAATTCTTTACTGCAAAATTGTTTTACTTAATACACAGGTGTTGCAGTTTCAGCTTTCTGTACAGACTCCTAAATCCACATCAACACATTAAAAAAAAAGTTACTTTTTATGAACTAACCTGCTTTGGGAGTGAGGCCGGTTGTGAAGCGTCCTCAAAAGTTGACAAGTCCTTCCCCACCTGTTAACACAAGGTCACCTACTTCAATTTCTGCTAAATTAGCAGCACTTGTATGAAGCAAACTAAGCCACGCTGTGCTGGCATCAAATCTGATTTCATCATCTGAATATCTACTTGGTTCACATACTAAATTTCTCGCGGGATGAGCTGACCCTCCTGTTGCTTTATTTTCCTGCAGACGTGTGGCACGAGAATGTTGGAAGCATTCACAGACTCTGTAGCTGAAACAAGATCCTAGCATGCTCAGCAAATAATTTGAGCTCAGATGCATCTTTTATTATGTCTGCTATGATTGGCTCGTATCGTCCTTTAAATAACGATCGAAGCAAGTGTTTTGTTCTAAAACAAGTTACTCCCATTTCTTAACATTAGACCATTTGAAATACGTACATATGATGGTGGACTGTATATGTTCCCATATTGGAGCTCCAGGATCCTGTTTCGTCAGAACCTTTTGGCCTTTCACGTAGACACACGCGACAACTCTGGTGTGGTTTTGCTGGAAAGAACAAAAATAGCAATCTATATTTATTGTATTCATCGAAAAACGCATCCAATCTGCCTTGTCGTATGCACGTGCTAATGAAACATCATGATTCCGTGCATACATGAAAAAGTCAACAATAACATTTTATCTTGTCAGTGTCATAAGGCTTTTGGACTCTGGTGGGGCCACCTGCTTCTCTCTGTTCTGTATTGTATTGTTATCGTCACACAAACTAGAGGACAGAATTGTCTTTTTGAATTAAAACTTGAAAAAAAAATGCAAATCAATTCAATAGCCTGAATGAAAAAAATGTAAATATTTTACATGACATTTTTCTAAAAGTATTATTATACGATGTCATATACAATCCATCATATTATTTCTAGGTGATGCAGGGAATCGTAAAATTGATATTAATTGACATTTGTGCTGCATTTATGCATCGTCATGGTAAGTTGCCTGTATCTCTTTAGATGACTGTATGTCTCCCTCTAGAGGCAGCATGCCACTATGCAGACATGCTGTGTACTGTTTTTCATACAGATGTTTGAGCTTGCTTGGGTTTTCGGTATTCCTCACACATAAAAAAAAAAAAAAAATACATTTTTTAGGTCCATATGGGGTGAATGTGCATGGTCGACTCGTTGTCCATAATGTGTCCTGTGACTGTGCAGCAGCCTGTGAGTAGCAAGTAATGACAACCAAAGAGTCAGCATAAGCATTAAAACTATGCAGCACCAAAACTGCCAAAATAAGTAAAAGTGAAAATAAAAAATATATAAAAATGTAATTGAAAACAATAAAATAAATTATAAATAAATTGATATTTAACCGTATTTAATATATTCATGTTTGTATTTATTTCCACATTTATTTTGCTATTTATTTTTAATTTTTAAACCTTTTTCTACTTTTGTATTTATTGTATATTTTTACTGTTCTTATTCCCATATATTTTTTTATATGTACTTTTTCAATTGTCCACTGATAGTGTAGTGGTACACACGCCTGAGTTGTGTGCGGGCAGCGTGGGATCGATTCCCGCTCAGTGACAGTGTCTATGTGTGCCCTGCGACTGGCTGGCAACCAGTTCGGGGTGTAGTCTGCCTTTGCCCATTGACGGCTGGGATAGGCTCCAGCAACTCCCTATAGTAACAGGCAAAACAATAAAATGCTCTTCCACTAGATGATAGAAGGTACAAAATGACTCTGTATAACAACTTTTTATGAATCGTTTTGCTATGTGGTGTGCCATGAGATTTATTCCAATGTGAAATATGTGACCTGGCTGAATAAAGGTTGAGAAACACTGGCCTATCCACTTTTTGTGATATTTTTTGTGTGGTGGAGTGCTGTATGATTCCCTCCCTGTAAAGCATGTGTCTTGGAGCAAAAAACATTGGGAAAGACTGTTTTATAGGGCACTAACACTTGGGAATTACAAACTTTAACTCCTAAAAATGATTTGCATGTGGGGTCCATTTTGAGGTTTCAGAATGTGGCTTCTAATGTAAAAAGGGGTAAAATGTCTTAATTTTATATTGATTACATATAGAATTATTAAAAGAAAAATATTACAATCAATTGGCTGACAACATGAAAAAAATCTTTTGACAACTTGTTGTGGCCTTTTGTCTTGCTACAATGCTGAATGGTGGGCTTGTGTGGTCATTGTGGTGGGCCGGACGCGGGTCAGAGACTGTAGGTGAGAATCACAAGACGACGACAACAACAACAACAACAAAACAAAAATGGTACTGTGAACAATGCCGACTTTTCCCCCGGTTCCCCTCTCCCGCGGCGAAGGGCGAGCACTCGTGCTGACTTTGACTTTGAGGAGATTCCAACGGGCCTACGGCGCTTTTCCCGTGCGCATTCCCCCCGGAGCCCTCCACAAGGAACCCAGTCTCCTTCCTCTGCCTTTCACAGGAGTGGAACGTCACATCCAGTGCAGATTCATGGAAACAAAAGCAACAGGAACGTTGTCTTTTTCTTGAAGCCACGACATTAAACAGTCCTGCACCTGCTCATGCTCAGTATTCGGAAGAATAGTTTGCATTTAATGTACAACATGTAAAATTCTTGAAGATTTTGCTTCGGGCGGACTCCATGGAACACAGATGTGAAGGATTTTGAGCTTTACTGACGTCTTTAAAACCCAGCTGCCATTACTGTGAACACAAGTGGATTGTAAATGTCTCCTCGGGTCACAGCACAACTTCAGTAGCGATCATGGCTTATGTTTGGTTAGCACTGGGGAGCAAGTTGAATTGGTAAAAACGCCTCCATCAGCAAGCCTTGTCTGCTCCAATTACTACTCACCGGGCAAGGTGTACGCAGCTTTTGTCCGAGTATAGGCGCTGCAGACAGCGGCCAGACAACGGCGAGCCGCACGTTTGCACAGCAGACTACACCCATCAATGGTGGTGTTTGAATAGACTGTTTTTACTGCCCTAGGGTTTTCTGTAGCCGCTAACCTAGCAGCTCTGACATCAAAATCTCCCTAGGCCATTTGTGCCAACGATGTGTACGAACATTCATGTTATTCTGCCAAACTGTGGCAGGGTTTTTACTTTCTGGACCTGGATTTCCCATCTCTGTTGATCACAGGGCATAATTTAGAATCCTTATTGCTTTGCCTCAGCGCTTTCTGTGCTCAAGTGGCTTCCTTGCTACATGGTAGCATAACAAGTGTTAGCATGTTAGCTTTGTTTTACTTCTCATTAGAAATCATATGCAGACTAGGGCTGCCACAAACGATTATTTTGCTAGTCGACTCATCACTAACAGTAGTCAGGATTAGTCGACTAATCGGATAATACATAAATCACGGCATATGGCAGCAGCAAGCTGCTGCTCTTATAATAAACATCATTCGCGTACAGCTTAAATTCTTTATGTACAAACTAATCATGAAGACAACATGATAGTACATTCAACTTGTATTAAACTTTGCAATTTAAGCCATCATCCCTGACATGTTTATAAATAAAGGAGCGACTTAAATTGATGGCGATGCACTGGCCTAAAAATTTTTAGCTGTAATTCTTTAGTGCGTTTTAAAATTGAACCAAAACTATACACTATGCAGAGTTGCACTAATACAATGAAATAATCTATGAATACAAAAAGAAGTACTTGTATACATATTTCACTCTCCTTGGGCACCAAGAATTTTTTTTTTTTTTTTTTTAAAAGGAAGGTAGTGAGATCAGAGGAGTATAAATAAACACTTGTAATGGTTTTTAATTTTGTGTTGTGTTTGTGTTGTCGCTTCCTGCTTCGATGTCACCACGGGCATAAACACACAGTGTTTTGGTTGTTAATCAACGCGAGTTTACTGAATAATGGCAGCTTAATCCATAGAAGATGCTACGACGTGTTAGCATACCAAATAGGAGCGTTACATCAAACACACCGTAGCTAACGTGTGTATGCTAACTGCAGCTAGCTTCTAGACACAACTGAGCCTATGTCGGATATGAAATCAGGCATAAGCCATAACTTGCTTCCTTTTTTTAAATGATTGGGCATGCCCATCGTGCTGCCATGAAAGGCAACTTTGCATTGTATTGAGTATATTTGGTGAAATGCGCCATAACTTTCGGACTCAGTTCCCAACATGAATTAGCCTTTATAGTGTAAGGCTTACACTACTTTAAACCACAATGCTTCTGTTTACATCACCCGGATTACCACCACTGTGCATGTGCGTTACAGATACGAAAACAGCCAGCAGGAGAAGAGCGAGACGCGGCAGTCTCGAAAGAAAAATAATGTGCCAAATATATAAATAATCGTCGATTTTGATCGTCGACGTTGTTGTGATTAGTCGACTAATCATGGCAGCCCTAATGTAGACACAACGAAAAATATCAAATCGTAATCCATGTGCTGTATTTCAGATCAGGTTGCTATCTTGCTTAACTGTTAGCATGAAAACTTTTATCATGTTAGCATTTGAACTATTCTTTTACACAATAGTTACCCAGCACAGGGTGCTAAGTTAAATCAAAATCGATTTCATACCTGTCAACCCCGGGGTATACTGAATCTTATTAAAGTTGTAATTTGCCCGTACATATCTGTATATAATATTGCACATTACACATTATCTTCAAATGGCTGCCGTCACGTGATCGGAAATCAGCTTAAGCAGACAGAATCAAGGTCACGCGAGAATACCGCAAGGCACGAGAATGAGAATCTTGCGAAAGCAAGCTGACGACAGTTTGCAAATGGCGGTAGCAACGCAGTACAACTCCATTCAAAAAAATACGGTGGCATTAAAAAAAAAAAAAGTACACATGATAAAACTGACATTGGCTGTAGCTACAGATTTGCGATGTAGGCCTACGGCGTACATGTTTCAAAAGGTGTTTCCACCTGTACAAATTATGCCGAAAGCGTACAACTTGACAGGTATGCGATTTGTCTTTGGGTTTTCTGTACTTTGACACTATTTTTTACATGTTAACATACCAAATGTTAGTGTTTTAGTAAACAAATTAAGGCCAAAGTTGAATAAATTCTTTACAAAAGAGTGTGTTGCACTTGCAACTTGCCCAAAAAAATGTTTTGTTTTTTTTTTGTTTTTTTTTTAGTTTAGCATTAGCATTTGATGACTCCCAACAATAGACAGTGAGTAACAAAAAGTCACAAACATGCCTCAAGGTTGAATTATGCCAGAGGAATACATTGTGGATGATTCTTTCCGCACAGAGCCAGATTAAAGACAATGTTATACTTTTAGCCGCACGTGAGAGTGAGAGAGGAGAAAAAGTGAAGCGGGCTAATCCGCTGCTAGCTCCTCGGTTGCCGTGTTGCATTCTTCAGTTCTGTCAGATCATAGCCCCATTTGGCCCCAACCTTCCCCCAACTAGCCTACCCCTCAACGACCCTCCCACAGAGTTTTTCCAACATCAGTGTGACCTATATAAGTATATTCAATCTGATCCCATGATTAGCCAAAATGCCTCAAAAGTGGAACAAGTTCACCAATTCCAGCATTTCTTCTAGCGATTAGTGTAGCTCTCGCCACAACAAAAGTGACACAGGCGGTTCTTGGGAACGGGCGTTTATTGCTTTCGCATCCTCTGCCGTGGTCATGACTCGCACACGACTTGCACACGCCATGAGAACTACATTTATAAACAACGAAACAGTACAAATGAGACGCACAGCGTCGACATAGTAAACAAAAAGTACAACAAATGAATATCTCGTTGGCCGCTTGCCGTGAAAAGAGGTGAATGTCCGGTAATCCACAAAGCAATTTCTTTTGTCTTCATTAGTGTCCTTTTACGCCAGTTTAACTTTGTAGCATGAACAGTAGCATTGGCATGAACAGGTGGACATGCACAGTTAATCTCCCTCACTCCAAACTTGCAGTGTAGCAACACAAGAAATAAAAGTTGCAGACATGAACACTTGACATTATCCACAGTAATTAACATGATCCCTTTTTGTTACATCCAAGCAATACATTATATTTACTTAAAATTATGTATTAATTCACAACAAAAAATTACAGAATTTCTGACTCTGCTGACAAACTATGAATTATTTATTCTCAAATTCAAGAGTTGCAGAACAACACTTATAATTAGCCTCAGCCTTTTTTCTTATTTCCTGTACAACAAGAAGGATTCTGAGTACGAGCACACATCCTTTTTGTGGTCACATGCTCTTTAGATAATTTCCCCACTGGGTTGTCAGCACCGTCGCTGTTGTATATATGTAGCAGGTAGCACATAATACAAGCCATGTGCATTCAGTCTGACAGAAGCCACGGTGTGACGATAACCATAGGACCAAAGAACCACTGAATGATTCTTAAACTTAGCAACTCTAGGATTGATTCTGACACAATTTGCTTAGTTTTGGCTTTTTTAAACCATTAAGGCCTTGAACGCATAACCTCTTTTCTACCACTAGAGTCGGGACCGCTGTTGCGTCTTTCTACCCTTAAAGCTGGGAGAGCGTCATTTTCTACTTTTAATCTAATTCTTTCTCTTAGCCAATTAAATGCATCAGAATATACACGTGAGAGTGTCGTTAGCCCTGTCCCATTGAACAGGAAATCTGAATCTTAAAACGTCAGCCCAATGGTTGGTTATGTAGTTTTGTAGTTCGCAAAATGTGGCCATGTCGGGGGGGAAGAGGACATCTGGCCACCTGTATGGCTTTGTTGAGATTGCAGGCAAATGCGACCCAAATCTGTTTTCCTTTGCCCATATGTGATCATATTTGTTTATATGACAGTCTGAACGGCTCAATTCCGATTTTTTTCAAATCCGACCTGGGTCACTTTCATATGTGGTCCTAGATCGGATAATTATAGGATTCTTTGCAATGTGATTTTGGAGATTGACAATTGTCTGTGAATCTGCAAAATATTTGACTTTAATTTAATCATACTTGAAACATGAAGCATAAAGTGGACATTTGTGGTGATAGTAGTAATTCAGCCACGCAGGTTCATTTATTACATGATGTGACGTCATTTTTTAGTAGACGTCTCCATGAAATACGGAGATCGAAAAGGCCAGCCTCATTTCCCGAAATATTTGCACTTCCTCCGGCATCGCTTCTCTGTAATTGATAAAAAGATGAGCGACAACACACTGCTGGATCACTTCCGTAAACATTACATTGTGAGTGATGTCGTCTGTTCTTCAGTCACTTTGGAGACGCATTTGGTTCACACACCATATAGACTGAAGTCACAATTAATATGTAATGTGAATGGTTACACAAAAAATCGTATTTCACCGAAAAAGCCGAATTGAGCATTAAGACCTGTAGTCTGAACATATGTTGACTATGTCGTTTTGTAGTTTCCAGACAGTATGGACATACAGTTTCAGAGAGAGGACATCTTTTCACACAACAGTTGACTGTTGTATTGTGGCTCCTAAAACCTGGAAATGTCAAGGGAAAAGAGGACATGAAGACGTTTTTAAATTAAGTAATTTATTTTTTTTAAATAAATTCATTCACATTATTCTCCATGGGGAAAGTAGTTTTAAAATTAGAATAACTTGGAGCAAAATGGAGTGTGTGACTATGTGGGATAGAGTGATGAACTCTGCAGGTCCCATGACTAGTGGGCCTTGTGTCAGAACACACACAGTGCGTGTGCGTGCGTAGGCGCGTGTGTGTGTGTGTGCGTGCGTACATGTGAGTGGCTTAAAGGGCAGTGTACAAAACACTTGCGCTTTAGAGAATCCCAATATAACTGATAATGAAACAATGATACCATGCAGTGTGTGGTTATGGGAGGACAATATCAAACTTTCTTGGAATGGCTGCGGTTATGCAAGATGGCCAAGGACATTAGGAGTGGAACCAGCTGAAACTCAAGCAGTTAAATTAACCGAATGGGTTAGAGTACAATTATGTTAGGTGTTACGCGTTGTATTCAAACAAAAATGTTCTAAAACTTATTCAAACAAATTTAAACGTATCAAAACACACCTTTTAAATAACTCCTTAGCACCTGTTCTCACTTCTCCAAATAAAATGTAGAGCAAGCTGTGTGTCATTTACTTGAAAAGGTTTACTGTAAAACTGACGCCTAGATCAAAAAAGGATTAAATATTGCATATTTAAACACCCACATTTTCAACCGACTATATTATTTTGTCAAACGCAAGTCCACTAGCTCGATGCTAACATGTCATGAAACGCTATTGAGGATATAACGGAAATGAGTACCATTGATGTTACTGACAACTGCTACTTTAATAGCAGCAATACAGCAGCACAAAATGAAATATACTGAAATCGATGTGTAACTCTAATTTCTGACTTACCTGTATACGTACAACAAAACCCATAACAACTACTGTACTTAAAAATCTGCAATACATAATATGGAGAAAGAAAGCCTGAATCGAGATATAACACTTCACATAGTCCACCAACTAGCATGCTTAATAGAATGTCATTTTGGGAATCCTCCATAAGAGAGAAAATAACCTAAAGTATCCATGAAGGGCCACGTAGATAGAATTAGTGTTTTCTTTACCTTTATCGCAGTAGTGCTGTACTCGCAGGCTTCCCAGAAGACATGAAAAGAATTTGTTCTCCACAAGGTGAACGCCTCGGTGTCCCACGACTCCAGAGTTTATTGTGCCACAATGATATTCTAAATAAGCAACGCCATCAAAGCTTAGGGGACAGGATGTTGTCGCATTTTTTGGTTGAATAGAAAAACATTGTGAGTAAACACGTGTGATGTTTTAGACACTTTGTAGGCTCTCACCGATGCCTCCTGAGGATCAAAGTGATATTACAGGATGTGGTGCAGATGTTTGTGGTGGAAAAAAACTCAACCGACGTATGCTGTTCTCTAGTTCTAAAAATGTGGCCATGTCAAGGCAAAATAGGTAATCTGAGAATCAATGATCAATTATGACTTTTTATAGTTCCAAGAGTGTGGGCATGTCAGGGGAAAAGGGGACATGTGGTCACCGCATGCTTGATCATGTCAATTTGTAGTTCCCAAATGTCTGCGGACATGCTGGCGGAAAAGAGGACTTGTGGTCACCCTGTTGTTGACAATTGATGATGACTATTTTATGGGATGTAAACCCCTTTGCAAAGATGTTTTCACAGTTTCACAGTGACTGATTGACTCATTCATTCATTGATTCATTGATTCCATGGCAGGTGATCCCCATTGGCTGAGATGTAGCTTGTCTGTGACGCGCAGTGTAAAACAATACGCCTCAACTTTCCATGGGCTTCGTGTTACCAAAGTCACAAGCATGCCATCAACTATTCAACAGGGGCGTCCCAGCGAGATGCCACCTGTGACTCGCTTGTGTGTGTTTTGTGGTTATGGCTAAATCAAAACAGCAGTTTCTTGACACTCTGTACCGGCAACAGAGTCACCTGACAAACAACAATAACTGAACGGAGCATCACAGTGCTAATGATGCTAATGAGGAATCGTGAGGACATTCTGGCCAAAGCTGATATTCTGTGAGGAGAATTCTTGGCGTAGTTAGTTACTTACTTACTTACTTACTTAGTTAGCTAATTTGCTTGCACTTATTCTATGAGTTGTTATTTTGATCACAGGTAGTTACTTTAGCATGATTTGTGTGAGATACAGAACTGTTTAGTTCTGTTTGGAATCATGTAATGCTGGTTACTCATTCACTTGTTTATTCATTAAGATGATTTCTGCAGTGAATTATGTAATGCTGTTTAGTGAATTAGTCATTGGCTTTTTAGTTATAGACTTTAGTTTAGTTACTCAACATTATTTCTTAAAGGAGTGAGTGAGTGAGTGAGTGAGTGAGTGAGTGAGTGAGTGAGTGAGTGAGTGAGTGAGTGAGTGAGTGAGTGAAGTCAATTTGTGTCAAATGTATTTCTATAGCCGATAAGGAGTTCAGATAATGGATGGAATGATTATCACTAAGGCGTCTCAAACGGCTTCAAATGCCTACAGTTGACAAATATTAATCTCCTGATCTTAACCCCACAGGAGGGCAAGGAAAAACTCCCCCTAAAAATTGTTAGCTACCTAGTTAGTAGACATTTTTCTGTGAGGAGTTATGTTTTTCATTTGGATTTTCCAGTTTTTTTGTCAGGTTAGAAGTTATTGTTTCTGCTGGGTAGTTAGTTGCTTCTAATGATCTCTGTGAGCAGTTATGTGACCTCATCTTATTTGTCTCATTAGTTAGTCAGTCATTCAGTCAGTCAGCATAATTTCTGTGAGGCAAAAAGTTGTGTTTTTGACCGCTAATTGCTAGTTAGCAGAGCTGGGCACTTGACCCTTTTTTGACAGTCCGGCCGCGACCCTCCACCCTTGACCTGGGTACCACTCACCCTTATTCGTAAAAATGATCACACCCCGCCCCATTCCGCCCTCCGGTACAAAAAAAAAGTGTCCGTGATTGATGCCGCCGCGGGAGAGATGCTAACGGCAGAGGCTTTTTAAGGATCATTAGCTGGCTAATTTACTATTCGAACCCGCTGTGGACACGCTTCAAAATCCGCCACTAGTACTTTACTACTTACCCAACTGCGTGTGCTTACTTCCATTGCGAGCCCCGGGGCTGGTTTTGTCGTATTGTATAATTATTTGGGTCCAACAGACGGTCAGAAGTCGCATTCAACAAGTTACTTATTTATTTTCCATACTTCCCTTCGTTCACGGCCTTCAAAATAAAAGCATACCAGCAAACCACTATACACAGCAGGTTTGCTACGGCGTATTTTCGGAAGTAGGAAAGACGCCAGAAGAAGTGCATGAATTCCACCTTGATGTGCCAGCGTCATACTTGAGTGCTGCGCGCAGCTTAATATACTCCCGGACACAATTGATATCGTGCCTGGTACAACCATAAAGGGACCGAGATAACTAGACTATGCATTTAATGTTATTGCCAAACTAGTTTGCTTTTGCAGCAGCAACGAGCTGCGTGCTGCATCCTCTCCCTCCTCTTCGTGTGGGAAACTGAATGTCATTGGAACATGTGACATAATGGACCGATCAGAGCAGCAGCAATCCCTGATGTGTGCGTGGCATGTTTTGCAGACCTGTCGCCAACAGCACAATGCGTCAGTCACGTGAATCAATGCGGCAGTTGTCGCTCGCGCCGACGCGGGAGTAGAAAGAAGCATAAAAAGAAGCCTTTCACTGAGTAGGCTGAGATGAAATTTGGACGCCTCGCGACCACGTCAAACGCATTAGGGCCGTTTAGTGGGCCGGACTAAAATCCACTTCCAGCCATACTTGGTCCAGCCATCTTTTTAAATTTGTCAGCCCCCACCCCACTGCCCCAAAAATGGGTATCCGACCGGTCCGGCCCAGGGACGGACTGCCCAGCTCTGCTAGTTAGCATGATTGCTGTGAGGAGTTATGTTTTGATGGCTATTAATGGGTTGATTTGTCAGTCAGTCAGTGTGATTCCAACACATCAGCTTGGGAGAAGTGATTGTCAGACGTGATACTTCACATCCATGCAAAACAACATGTCAAAACAAGTTATTAAGAGTTTTTTTTGTTCTGACATTTGATATCTTATTTTCACTTTTGAAAAGGTACAGTCCGATTACGGTGAGGACAGCCCCTGGCAGAGGCGCATAGTATTCTCTTCATCTAAAGAACACCAGTGCTTTAGCTTCTTCCAAATCAAGCTTATGTGTGTAATGCTCAATGTGCAGAAATACAAGTACTTTTGCCTTAAACTTTAAGTAAGAATGGTCCATTCCTATTTCCTACCAAGCTAATCATAAGACAAAATGCACTAAGCATGTGTGAAGTCTCAAAAGATCACTTTGCCTGGAGGGAGAGCAGCATGAAAACCCTCCTTCATTCTCCACAAATCAGGAATGCACATTCATTCTGGAATGCTTGATTAAATATGACAATAATTACATCTTTAAACACAGTCATAAAACAAACAAAAATGTTCATAATTTATCAGAACAAATTAAGTGATAGGCTTCGGCTATGAAGAAGACCAGGAACAGGGCCTTTTGTATCAGGTGAGTTGGACGAGGGGGACATCTAAAACAAACCGGATAGAGTTCCTCGAGCCATCCCCTCTAGTATGAATACCAAATAACCACCTTGACCACCGGTTGAACTGGAAAAAAAAAGACCGTCAGTATGGTAACTTCAAAGAGATCTTAAAAGACCACATTCAACGTACATTTCCTGTGCGGTTTGCAAACAGAGGTACATCACTCGTTAAGCGCCAACCCCTTTCCGTAACGACTAGTGAACGTACCAAAGTCGAGCAAAAACAGGGGGGACTATTACTTATACAGGTGCTTCTAATACGACATAATATCGATCAAATTGCGCCTAAACAGCTTTAATCGGGTTTTAAAATTGTTCTTATAACGATGTGAGAGGACACTGTGTCTTAGAATTTGGATGTGATGTTTTGACGATGCTGAAAATGAGCACGAGCACCCCCAATTTCCAAAGACGTGTTCCATGCCGCCTGGTAAGCAGAGTGATCGCGCACCAGCACTCAAGCCCAGTATCCATCGAATACTGAACACATCACATCGACGTTGGATGCTTTAAGAACGAGTGATAATGTCCGCCCCGTGTATGTGCTCGCACAATTTCATCCCTTGAGACGACTCTGCTTCTTCTAGGCCTTTTTCTTCGTTTTCATTCGGTGAGTTCCCGCCACGGAGCATCCTGTGAATTTGTGCGCGCGTTCGTTCGAGACAGACTGAGCATGGACTGAGGTACCAACGTTAAGGGCGCCTGGATGAGATGATGAAATATCACATGCGGACGCCTCCGAGGCGGGAAGGCTCATGAAAGGGGAACATTGTGGTACACGGCAACGAATCGTATGGCCTTTTATTTACTCTAATTATACGTTTTGGAATTATTTAAATGTGGCGGTGTCATTTTGCCACATTTAGGCCCGGTTAAACCACCATGCGTGATGACTTAAAAATTGCCCCCACCCCCGCCGAATGGAAGGTTACTCAGCATCCTCCTTGGAAAGATAGGCTAATTTGGAACAATATTAATCGGCCTAATCTTTGTGTTCTAAATATTTGTGTTCCGCAAAGGAAAAATAATGTGACCAAACATGGCCTGATGTTGCGCGTGGCACGTCGTCCACACCCTTGGGTCTTTTCCCCACATCACTCAGCACCACCGGACAATTTATTAGGTATACCTGCACAGTCTGAGACGATCAAAAAGCCTGCTTTTACTAAGATAATCAGTCTCGTGGTTTAAAAATAGCTCCATTATTGCTTGTAGTCATTTCTCTGTATGAGACAGGCATTTAATTTGATGGGGGATGAAGTGAAAGTCCACGTTCTTTAATCTGACCCAACCAATATTTACTTTATTAAGAGTCCTGCAATATTTTTTTCATGCATTTAATCTCTCCTAAAAGTCATATTTAAAATATGTCTCATTGAAATAATGTTTTAATTGATTTATTGTAAATGATAAAATAAGAATAATTGGTTAAAATAGTCAATTTTATACATGCTACATACGTTAATTTACTAATAAAAAATAAATGTATCCTTATAAATATGAGGCGGCAATGTGAACTAGTGGTTAGTGCGTCTCCCTCAAAGGTGTGAGGTTCTGGGTTCAAATTTGCATGATTTTGCGTGGGTTCTCTCTTTGTACTTTGGCTTCCTCTCACATTCCAGAATCATGCATGTTAGCTTCATTGGATACTCTAAAAGTCTCCAAAGAAGATTCTCAATCGTAAATCCTGAATTATGTGAGTGGGACTGGTGTACCATGCCTCTCGCCCAAAGTCTGCTGGGATAGGCTTCAGCTCATCCATGACCTGAGTCAGAAGACGCATCCCAGGAAATGGCTAGCTGTCTTATTAATTATACAATTAAAAAAGAGCATTACATATAATTTGATTATTCATATAAACTATATTATATTATTAGGGGTGTTCATCTCGCGCTGTGTTGGGCAATATCAATTGTTGCGGTTGGAGGCGTGCAAAAAATTAGCTGGAGGCGGCCGAAAAAAAAAAACCGTGACGGGATACGATGCGACTCAACAACAGTACATTTTGAAGTAGAACGTTTCCGTTCAGTTTGATTTATTGGTGTTACGATTCGATTCGGTAAGGCTATGGGTTTTACATGTAAATGCTCTCCAAAGCCCAAATTATTCAAGGTAATTCAATTCAAACAAATAACAACATTAACAGCAACATCAAACTGATTTATATCTGGTGTGGAACTCTCATAAAAGTCGATTTGATACATATCTCGATACATGGGCTGCGATACGATTCAAGGACAGTACATCTTAAAATGAAACAATTTGATTCGGTTTGGTGTTATGTAAATGCTCCACCCCCAATCATTTATTTAGAAGGTAGGAGAAACACGATAGTGTCCGTCCCGCCGCTTCTCCTGCCTTGTGGTTTGTTTTCTTAGTTGTGAAAATAGTCCCACTACATGGGAATTTCATGGGATAAAAAAACATATTATCACATTTTCTGCTGTTCCCAGGTGTCTGTGACATGCTTTGGTCATAATAGCCCAAAGACAAAGAATAAAAGCACACTTTACACCTTCTCTAAACAGCCCTGTTCACAGCAGTCGCTTGAGGTTTTCGAGGTGACGAGCAGTTTATTTGACTTATTTTTCTGTAAAGATTTTTGTTCAATTTCAATTATTTCTGGGGAAGTTGATGCAAGTTAATGCTACGGAACATAACTTGCTGTTTCAAAGCTTGTTTGCTAACAGGAGACATATAGCAAATCCCAAAAGAAAAAAACCCTGCTTTTTTTTAATGCATGCATCCATCCATCCATTATCCATACCACTTAAGGCCTCTACACACCACTCCGACGCCGGCCGTCGTGGCCAACTGTCACATCCGCCTAGAAGTCGGAACGGAAAATGACAGAAGAACACACTGCAAAAGCAGACGGAAACTCTTAACTACTCCGGACTTTCTGCGCATGCGTCAGAAGTAGTACCCATCCATGCCAAGTATGAAAATAAATCCTACCAGGTATAATCAGTTGTGTCTCAATAGCTTCCCATAGTTTGCCTTTCTTCACTCGATCAGCGTAGTCTTTGACGGCGATGTCGAATAATAGCGGCCTTTCTTGAATTTGAGTGATTAATTCATCTTTTCGCTCTTCTGTCCAGCCAGCCATTATGTCCATAGAGGAGATGTGAAAAATGAGTGAAGTTGATTTAGTTCTTGAGGAATAGCTTCAATTTTCAACGTTTGCCCGCTTTCGTCACTTCCCGTTCTTGTCCGGTGCACTGATTTGCTAGCTAAGAGCCAATCACAGTGATCATTTGTCCCGACAGCCCGACCCTTTCTACATGTTGAATTGGCCGAACATGCCCCCCAGACGCCCCGACAACGACTTTACGACCTTGTGCGCTACACCAAACAGACAGCGTGTACCGACTTTACGACGGTTGAGGTCGGATTGGTGTGAAGAGGCGTTTATCCTCATAATTTTTTTTTCTATGTAAAAGGGGGTAAATCATTAAAAATTGATTAAATGTCAAATCTGATTTTATTCAAATTATTAGGGTAGGCTAGTGATTGACTAGGGTGTGTTGGGTTATGTTTCCGCTGTAAGAACAGAACTCTTAACCGAAGACACCCTGTAGTGTGTTCCTGTGCCGATAATCTAATGTTCATGGCATTTCAATAAACACAGTTTCTAGGTACAATGGAACCTCGTTTCATGATCTTAATTCGTATCGAGACGATGATCGCAAAACGAAGCGCTCGCAAACCGAAGCATTGTTTCTCACTGAAATGAATGGAAATCGAATTAATTCATTCCAGCCTCATCATGAAGATGCAGTATGTTTAGTGTATGCTTAAAATGTTCAAGTATGTTAACCGAGGCAATATTTCTTCAAACATTGTGAACCGGGGCGTTCGTGAACCCGGGTTCCATTGTTGTTTTGAGAAAATGAAATAGCGAGTGAATTGAAAATGCTTTTTTCATTTGTTTGTGTGATCTGCTGATGAATTTCCTCATTGTGCTCCACAGATCTGGTGATAATGCCGAACTAAATGCTTCTTTAAACGTCTTTCTCGAAATCCCATAGACTCAAACAAACTGAAAAGTTGAAAGGCGGGACAATTGAGCAACCGTAACACAACAACAAAAAGCACGTGGCAGCCCTCGCCCTCGTTTGCGTTATCAAATGCCCAAAAACAGCAAAGCCGTCAAGAGAGAGCTTGACGACGATGTCACAGAGTCGGCCCGGGACCTGCTTTCCAACGAGGACGCCTGCGACGATTCCTTTAAGAAGAGCTCGCTGATCATTGGCAGCCATGATGGTGACGGCAAGGAGCGCGACGTGGAGGAGGGCGGCTCTGACGGCGACGAGGAAGAGGAGGAACGGCCGGCCTGGAACAGCAAACTGCAGTACATCCTGGCCCAGGTGGGCTTCTCCGTAGGCCTCGGCAATGTCTGGAGGTTCCCCTACCTGTGCCAGAAGAATGGCGGAGGTGAGTGAAATGACCGTTCGTGCTCCAGTAGATTCTGAAGTAGTCGCTCCACAATGTTGTGTGCATCCATGTTCTGTGCAGCTACTGTCAGTTACTCATTACTTCTGCCCAGTCTGCCTCAGATATGGAGATGGCATATTAAACAGAGATTATTGGTCTAGTAGTCTCACAACTGGCCGCTCCACAATGTTGTGTGCGACCATGTTAATGTTCTGCGGAGCACCTGGTCATTAATTCCGACCAGTCTGCCTTCGAGCTAAAATGATATTGAGATGGTGTTTGAAACTGAGTTCCAGAGTTCCAGAAGATTCTGACATCTAGTCGCTCCACAATGGTGTGTGGACCCCTGTTTATGTTCCGTGAAGCGAAGCAACTTAGTTTCGCCCAGTAAAACAGAAAGGATCATATGGGTGAAAGGATGTCTCCATCTGATTCCATTTTAGAGCGGCGAAGGTACAGATGTGGGTGCTCCTGTTAGAGAACATAGACTTATATTCCATTTGACAGCTTTATTGGTTGTTGGTCCTTTGGCATCCACATACAACAACAAATGTGGGGAAATACAGGCAATCTGTAATTATGGAGTTTCATGGCACGCACAACAACTAGCTGCGTCGAGAGAAGAAAGAAAAGCAACTACGTCATTTGCGTCCCACACTCTGCGTTAGACTCGAAGTGCAATCAATGCCCGCTCACAGTGCAGGCCATCTCAGATAATGTACGGAAAAACTCAATGAATGTATTAAACGCCAACAACCACTGTACACTTAAAGCTACGACCCGGAAGTGGAAGTCTTTCGTTCTCCTAAAATAACATTATGGTATTTGGCCATAATTATTTGTATTACAAAGTATTGCGTCATAAAGCAATCATAAATATTCTCATGATGTCCCCTGGCGGGCTCCGTAGTCTGGTGACCGACGGTGGTTGTGTTGGCGGCTAAATGCTATCTTGGGTGATAATTACACTTGTAAACAATACAATACAATCCCGATACTCCCAGCCGGTAAGTGGATGTGAATAGAAAATAATCCAGCTAATGATTTTTAAATAATGTTTATGAATTATGAAACCTCTGCTGTTAGCATCTCTCCCACCGAGTCATGCACGGACGCTTGCTTTTTTTTTTTTTTTTTTTTTTTGTGGGCAGCTGGGGGGATGGACTGACGGAATGCAATGTATGGCGTTAGATCGATGCCACAATTATGTGAGCGTAATGTCAATTACCGCGTACAAAAATGTGTTCGCGTGTATGTAATGTGAAATACAACGTACAAAAGTGTCTCACGTGTATTTAATGTGAAAGACCGCGTTTTGTGCATTCAAAAATGTGTTTCGCGTGTACAAAACCGTCCACCAGCACGCATAAGATATTCTCTCTACTACGCGTACAATACGCTGATTCACGGTTGCGATTCAGACGTTATAATTGTGCCACAATTCTTAACCAATCAGGAGTCAGACAATGAAGCTAATTCCTATTGGCTGTTTTCTATCCAATCGAATTTTACAGCAGAAAGTACGACGTCCAGGAAGCCTCAAACACAAACAGTCGATGGAAGGGTGTGGTATATTGTTGTGGTAATAATTCAAAAAAAAGATATTTTTTGGAACATTTTTTGAACGCACAAAACATGCTTTTTGTACACGCGAGACACTTTTGTACGTGGTAATTCTCATTACATACACGCGAAACACATTTGTGTATGCGGTATTTGACATTACGCTTACGTAATTGTGGCATCGATCTAACCATAGCCATAGCAAGGACGGAAGCGCTTTAAGAGGACGAGGACGGACGGGTCGGAGGATGATTATTTTTATCAATAAGGGTGGAGGGGCAATGATGGAAGGGTGCCCATGTCGCGGATGGAGGACGGATCGGCAAAATAGGGTAAAGTGTCCATCTCTGCCACCTAGTCTGCTTTCGATCTTACATAATGGAGAGATGGCGTCTTAAACAACGATTAACGCTCCAGGAGATTCTGATATGTGATCGCTTCACATCCATGTTGTGTGCTTCCATTTTTATTTTTCAGGGAGCTCCACAAGTCATTAGTTCCACAAAGACTGTCTCATGTCTTGCATTATATTCATAAAGCATCTTAAATGATATTTAGAAATTCATTAGACTGACAGATGTTGTGTGTCCATGTTTATGATCTGGGGACGTTAACATGTCGTTATGACTGGAAAACCATATAAATGTTTAATCACCTCCTCATATTATTACATATACCTGTACAGTACACAACAAATTGATGGATAATTAGTTTTGAAATCAAAAGTCAAGAAAAATAGTTTCTTCAACTATTGTTCAACTTATTGTAATAACGTAAGAAGAAAATGTGTGTAATATCTCTACATTATTATTGATTACATTTGACAAGTTTAAATTTTGGTACAGATTTTAGCAAGCCTCATTTAAGTTGACATGCTTAATTTGCTTTCGCGGGCCACATAAAATGATATCGAGGACCAGGTCTGGCCCCCGGGCCTTTAGTTTGACACCAGTGTATTAATAAGTTCATTTCAGAGGTAGGAAATGAATGTTCTGATTATTATGGATGTAACCAATTTTAGCAAAAGTGGGCTGCATCCTGAGGAGATGTTTGAGGCAAAAATATTTTTGTCAAAATATGACTTCGGCCATTATTTTAAGAGGCCGACAATATTAAACTTTGGTGAAAGTTAGAAAAAAAAGCTAGCGTAGCAGTTTAAGGTGCATAATTCACTGATTAATGGATACATAATCATCAAATTAATTGACCATATTTCTGTCATGTAGCTCTTGTATTTCATGTTATAATAAATAAAAGTGATTCTTATCGTAGCCGTAAAGTAGTGGCTGTGGTGGTGGGCCTAAAGTAGTAATAAAGTAGGAGGAAAGTTTTAATCGTAGTAGTAGTAAAATAGTTCCAAAAGTTAAATGGTCGTTTTTTTAAATTCTAATTTGCATTAATTATGAATACAATAGCACATTTCTCAAAATGCCTTGCGTGAGGGTTCTCTCAAGACATGCAAAAGCTACTGTAGTTACCCCATTGTGTTTGGCCTACTAAAAGACATATTTAGGCTCGTACGCTACGAGATGATCCATTTCCTCGTTTGACGTTACTGTTCTACATTTGTACAGTGAGGTGCCCGGCACACTCACGCTGTGAGTCACTTTGTTCTCATGAGTCACCCAGGCAGTCAGGCCTGTTTTAAACAGCTCTGGCCACCCTTCTGTGATATAACTGGATTAAAACGACGCGTCTGGGACCGAAGCAGCATCACTAACACACACAAAGACACACCCCTGAAATCAATGTACTTCATATGTACGTCATTATTTTGCAGCTATTAAAAGACACACATGTCCTTTCATAGCACAACAAGCTGTATGCTGTCACTTTAAGAAAGCACAGGCCTGAGCGGAAAAAGGATTTAGTGGCTACTGTACAAGTTTAGGTTTCGTCAATGAGTGATTCAGCTGCTGGGTGACGACCAGCAAGGCAGAAAGGAAGTGAGGTTTCTCCTGTAAAGCAACCAAAACGTAACAAACTACAGTTGCTAACCAAAACACCAGCACACACTTTCTCGGACTGAATTAAAAGGAGGAGACGATCATATCGTCGCTGTCATGTGAAGAAAACTTCATTTTTTAAAATTTTCTTTTTTTCACCTGAATCCTGTTTCCGCGTTACAGAAATCACACTAAAGTGAACATGAAAAAAAGGTTCCAAAATTGGAGATAAGTGTTTTTCACAGGACAGCGACGATATGTTATGTGTAAGCGTTGCAGGAAACTCTGACTTGGTCGCTCCGCAAATGTTGTGTGTATGCCGACTTTTGCCCATTCAGCCTTTGTTGTTGGTGTTTCGATACCTTTGTACATAAAAGTTACTTTTTCAAAATGTGATTGTTCAAATAAATGCCTCTCTCCTTTAAAAAGGAAGTCAACCCCCCAAAAAAATCTTTGCAATAATATGTTCTCTGTGCCTTCACTCGTGTAAGCATGAAACTTGTATACTTTTAGGCGGACAGAGATGACTGCATATGACTTAGCTGTTCTGTGAGGTAAACACAGCGCATGCCCTTGTCACTTTGCTTCTGTGTGGGGTTGTGTGCAAGTCATGTGACTAACTGGCTGCGACTGATTGGTGAACAGGAGTCGCTAGTGGTTATGTTGAATTGGAGATGGATTGGAGTTTTTTTTAATTTTATTTTATTGAGGAAAGATAAAAGGTGCTAATATCAGAATATTTGCTTTTGGAAAGACAATGGGAGACCACCTGCGAGGTGGGTGTGGGTTGGATGCTGACTGATGTGTCAGCCTCTCCCCGGAGTGAAACATAATAAGATGATCTAATTCTTAAGACAACATGCACACAAGCGCTACACCTGGGAGGGGCAGTGTATTAATCCGGCCTGGAGAAACAATAAACAAAACGCTATTTGGACAAGGATTAAACTAACAGCAATACAATACAGTACACACGTGGCGTGATTATGCAGTGCAGTGACGCGTAGCTAAAATTATCAACAATGCTTGCATACAGTAATTTTGTATTGTTGTGTATGAGTGCGTTAGAAAAAGGACCAAACTGTGTTTTCAGCATGTAGTTTTGAAAGGTGTGATACAGTGCTGCTTTAACTTATTTTCGTGGTTTCGAGCGCAGGCGGAAGTACACTAAAAGTTAGACTATTAAAGACTTCAATTTTAGAGAGGACTTCTTGCCGAGTAATCCCGCTTCTGAGTTATTTCAGATTCCATCTTTAGGTTACTGTTGATGAAACCACCTTGAAGACAGGCACTTGCATCATGGAAAATATGTCTATTCAACTTGAAAAGGATGCATGTAAATGCCCCTTAAAAGCAACCGACTTCCTGTTAAAGTGAACCTAACAAAATAGCTAAGGGGATCAGATCGTATGAAAGTACATTTAATAAATTCAGGTGTATCCAAACTACACTTGAATGAGGTAGTAATTTATTTTAGTGGTTCAATTAAACTCATTTACATTTCCTGATCCTAATTTTAATCGGAACTTAAAGACATTTTGTCATTTTTAACACAAGGACTGAAGAAATCTGAGAATATTTTCTGTCAATTCTGAGGATTTAGACAAATTTAGGTCTCTAAATGATAAATGGAGAACCAAAAATAGTTATCTATTAATTTGATAATCGATTAGTTGTTGATTACTGAATTAATTGTTGCATCTCTACTACATTTTTATTTTATTTTTTTAAACAAACTGTGCTGCATGTGTGCTTTTGACTATTAGGGGCGTACCTGGTGCCCTACTTGATCCTGCTGGTGTTGATTGGCATCCCGCTTTTCTTCCTGGAGCTGGCAGTGGGTCAGCGCATCCGTCGGGGTAGCATCGGCGTGTGGAACTACATCAGCCCTCGACTGGGGGGTATCGGCTTCGCTAGCTGTGTGGTGAGTCTCGTGCTGTCCCATGGCTGAAAACGTTAGCTTTCTAGCTGGCTAGCTGGTGTTAACCCATACAGTAGGACACAAAGCTAAGAAAAACACATCATTTAATGAAAACAAACATGACTAATTAATAGCATTCAAACATATTTCTATTTTTTTGAACAAACACACCCTCCAGTTCATTTTTTTGGGACAAATTGGCTCACTTACCTAGCTTGTTTGGACAATTTTCTTAAGGAATTTAGCGGCTAATGAGCGAGCTGTAATGTTCGGGAAGACTACCAATAAGACACTTATTCGATAAAGAAATGTAGCTTATTCCTGTACTGTTCTTGAAAACTATTTTTTTCTAACCACCAATAGCTTGGCAGCAATGCTACCTCACAAATAGGTGCACAGACTTTACTCAACAAATTGATGTAATTTCTTGTCGTTTCCTTAATGACGTTAGCCACTAACAAGCTAGTTGTAATGTCTGTAAAAGGATGACATCACTTGTTTGATAAGGAAATGTTGTTTATTCTTGTACTGTTCTTTTAAAAACCCTTTTTACAACCTCAAACAGAGATGGCAAATCCTGGTCCAGAAAGTAAAAACCCTGCCACAGCCACAAGTGCTTTTACTCATCCAGCAGGTAAAAGAGCTCAATTGAGCAGAAGCACCTGTGGCTCAAGACAAACTGTGGCAGGGTTTTTACTTTCTGGAACTGAATTTCCCATCTCTGACCATGAATAGCTCCAAGACTCCAAATCCAATTTGAATTCTTTTGCTAAAACCTCAGCATTTACTGCGGCACAAATCAAGGCCTCCCTCAAACTGTTTCCGGGTCACCCCAAAAAAAAAGAAGCTAGTACTTGTAATTAGTTCAGTCCATAGATGCTGTTATTCATATTCATGAGGTCTCTCAAATGAATTTAAGAGTGGCATTCCAGTACACGCTGATACCCAGCCTCCCTAATGGCCTCCCCTCCAATAATAGACACACTCTTTATAGGTGTGCTTCTTCGTGGCTCTCTACTACAACGTCATCATCAGCTGGAGCCTCTTCTACTTCTCACAGTCCTTCCAGCAACCACTGCCATGGCACGAATGTCCGCTGGTCAAGAACAAGAACAGCACATGTAAGATATGTAAAAGTTATGTATAGATTTGTATAAAGTTATAACATTAAAGGATAAAGTTGTAGTTTTACTTAAAAAAAAAACAACAACATGTTTTGAGAATAAAGTTTATTAATATTACATAAAAAAAATTGAAATGTTAAGAGAATAAAAAAAACAAAAAAAACATAATGACATTACAAAGCTACTTTTAACCATACAGTTGTGGTGCCCGAGTGTGAGAAGAGCTCGGCCACCACCTACTACTGGTACCGCGAGGCCCTGGACATCTCCGACAGCATCTCTGAGAGCGGAGGACTCAACTGGAAGATGACGCTGTGCCTGCTGGCCGCCTGGTCCATGGTCTGCCTGGCCATGATCAAGGGCATCCAGTCTTCCGGGAAGGTATGCTTGCCCTCTCTGTTCTGTAGAGGGAACTGGGGCAAAGGTCTCGGCCTACATAGCCAGGTTCAAATGTAGTGTTGGATGTTGGGAACAGTGTTCTTTATGAACAACAAAAGGCCAATTCTTGCAAAGTGCTTGGGAAATCCTCTCACACCTTGTTAGCTCACATTAAGGCGGAAGCTTACGGAGCGCTAACTGTATGGATGCCTTGTCTACAAGCACACACTCGGATTGCTCATTTATGCTCAGTCAGCAATAAACTCAGAATATGACAAAAGAGTTGCAAGGGTATGAAAGTAAAGTTGCAATATTGCAAAGAAAGTTAAGTTCATAATATTACTAATCAAATTCCAATGTTAAAACAAAGTTGTAATATTCTAAAAAAAACAAAAAAAAAAAAGGTGCTCAACCGATTAATTGGCCGGCAGATTAAATCGTCAAGGCAGGACATGTTACGACAATAAAGTAGTAATAGAATTGTAATGTTCTGAGAATTAAGTCAAAATAGTCACAGAGAGTAAAGAATTATTACAAAAAGAATAATAGAGAATAACGCCGCTAATACTACGTAGTTGTAAAAAGGTGCAAAGAATGTACGGTAAGATTTTAAAAAAATTGTAATGTTGTGTGGTAAAATTCCCTGGCGGGAGCGTGAAAAGATGTTAAGAAGTGTCATCCTTGGTCGCTCATGTGATTTTCCTGGAGGGATTCGATACTTAAGATTACCTACTGACGCTGACCTCCAGCATCAAAGCTGACAGTAACGTGACTAGCATCCGGAAGGATTAAGACTTTAGCGTACCTCTTTTTTTTTTTTTTATCATTCCATTGTTTGTCATATGACAAGTATTAGCCGCTGGACGTTAGGAGGTCAAGCCGGAGCTAATTGGGAAAAAATGGGCACAGCATTTAATCTTACACGAGGAGAGCTTTGATGCTTTTGACATTTGAATTTGGTTTGATCCCCTCCTTTTGCGTCACGCCCCGACTACAGTGTACGCTCAAGCTGCACCTTAGAATGTGTCATTTCTCATTTTTTGACCGTAATATAACTTTATTGCAATATCCAATCACTTGTGGCTTCAGTTCACTTATCTCGTTAACATTTTGGTAAACTTTGTGTTGATTTGGAATGGCTGGAGCACAAATCGATTTGCCTTATGATTATGTTTTGGATCTGTAATCTGGATCCAGATCAGTTTTGTTAGGGCTCGACCAATTAATCGGGCGGCCGATATAATCGGCTGACATTAGATCTTTTAATTGATTTATTTTTTTTACACATCAGCCAATTAAAGCCTGAAGCCCCTCGTGAGACATCTCTCTAAAACCTACGGTCGTCTTTGGCGTCACCCTTAAAAAAAACGGACTTTTTCGCCACCTGCAAAATAATTCATATCTCAGCCCCTGTAGCAGATAGAAACATAATTCCGAAAGAATTTGAGAGCTTTGACGTTTGGCTTTCACACAGGCCCGAGTTTATTCATCTTTACAGTTTCAATCTAAGATGCAAGTGAAGCACTATTTTTAATTTAAAAAATCGAGTGGTAATTACCATGCTGTATTCTCTTACAAAGACGTTGAAATCGTTATTGTCTGCGAACATATATCTTATCCATACATCACGTTTGGATGGCTTTACGGCTTTAAAGTCCGCGAGCGTGTCGTCTAATCACTGCCGTGACTTATATCAGGGCTCCCGCAATCGACTATGCCTCCATTACTCCTCGAAAAAATTCAGAATATCCTCCGACAACTCACGGCAATGTCACAGTTATATTCTGATGCATTTCATTGGCTAAGAGACCGAGAAAAAAAGAAAATGACGTACATGCTCTCCCGGCTTTAAAGGGAGAAACACGCAACAGCGCTCCCGGTTTTAGTGGTAGAAACGTGGTTATGCGCTCCCGTCCTTAATGGGTTAAGACATTCCAACATTAAACAAAGGTTGTGATGTTCAAACATCTCCACCCTAAAAGAGACTGGCAAAAAAAAGTCTACCAATTTTTGCCCATTTTTCTGAAGGACAAAGTATTGTAAAACAGCGAAATGCTCTGCCTACAATTCTTTATTGTTGTAAACATTAAATTAATTAGTCGATTAATCCGTTAGCAAAAATTTTTTCTGCCAAATATTGGAATCGTCATGAACCTCAAACAAATCCATATTTTTCAAGATTTTGAATGGATTTGAGTGATATTTGGTGGGTAGTTTAGGTGTAGACCAGAATTCATTATTATCATCAGTTATTATTGATCAGAGTGTGAAATAAAGGAACAATTGGGACACTTTTAATCTGAATCATGTTTACAACAGAGACATAACTTGAAAAGTTGTGGACAGATTTTGACGAAATTTGGTTGGTCGCTTCAGAATGACCCAAGGACGAAAAGGTGATGAACTTTTGATTGGGACACTTTAAGTGTCAAGTAAATTAAGAGTCTTTTTGCTTTCGTACTTAAGGTGAAAACGAGGACTTTACGCTTAAGTTTGTTGTCGTCTCTGTCAGGACGCCTTTCTTGGCGTTGCCGTTGTCATTAGCTGGTTTTATCACAACAACTGTCTGGCTGCTTGTGCTCCCGTCCAACGTGGCAGGTCAGGACAAAACAAGATGGATGCCCTCAACAGTCGAGGTACTGAAATCTCGGCCATCTTGATTTGTCGCGCCAGACCATCCCCATTTGGCCTCGTGGTTTGAAATGCGGCCACTGCCATTGTCAAGACGCTATCTCCTGCTGCCACTCCCCTCTGTTTCAGTGCTGTCACTGCTATAATTGAGAAACAACGGTGGATGGAATTAATCCATAAAGACAACATTTACGTGGATGTTTTACCTGGTGTGTCTAGGCACGTTTTGGGGTAAATATGAGATGAGTCCAAACTTTCCCAGTAGTTAGCCACCACGAGGCGTCTTGCAAGTGTGAGCACAAAAGAATATTAATGGAGCCTCTCCTCCTCCCGTCTGCACAAAGACTTTTTTTTTTTTTTTTGCAAGGAATATCCTCGTGTGTGTGTGGGTGGGCGTGAAAGGGATCTGGTTGCCGTGGTTACACGCGCTTCTTTGACTTGGGCTTCATTGATGTGGTGAGGACAGGGGGGTGAGAGGGGGCAGGATGGTTTAGTCAGGAAGAATACTTTGTAAATCTAACGGGGCTCCTTTAAAAATCAAACTCATCCAAGAGATGCTGTCTTGATGAATAAATACGAAGCACGTACAGTAGACAGATGGGAGATGCCAAATTACGAAATATTTGAACTTTCATTATTAGGTGTGGTTAGAGCATTTCAGCAATATTTGGTGATTCACCTTTGTTCAAGTCGTATACCTCCAATTTTGGGGAAATTAGGCCTCAGTGTAGCCACAGTTACCTTGAATAAGTAATCTAATTACTCCTTTCAAAAGTAATTAAGCCACTTCACATATTACTTGATTTTAAAGGTAACTAAGTTATATTGCAAGCTACTTTACTGGTGACATTCAACAGCTGCTTAAGGCCCATTAATTAGCACATATACTGTAAATAGATACAACTTATAGGTGGACACAATGCAAAATGAGCCCTACTAAATCGTAAGACATGCTAAACTAACGTAGCACCGAACTTTGCTTGGCATGCAACACAACATGGACTTAACAATTGTCCACACACAAAATTGCGGAATGACCTTCTCAGTTCTCATGGGCTCACTCTGGGAGAAAATAATTATCTTTGGTAATATGTGAAAATGTGATTGGACCGTAAAGAATAACTGCCACTCCCAGTATCATAACTTACCCCAGAAAATAGGATCTGCAACATTCACCTGCCCCTCCCCCTAAAAACACAACAGCAACAAAAAATTACTTATAGAGCCTTTTGTACACAGTAAATGAGGTTAATCGTTATTGGTTACTTGTTGTTTGCGTTTCCCCCGTATGAATGTGTGTGTGTGTACAAAGTAATGTACCTGTCCTGTCTTGTGTTTGTGTAGTGCGTTTGTATAAGTTGCATATAATTGTGACTGTAGAGCATGTTTGTTGTGGTCACCTCCCAGTCACTTCTGTTGTATTTCCAAATGACTTACGGACTGAGTGAGTTGAGGGTGTGCCCTTGTGCTTATTACTCACCAAAGCATTCTGCTTCAACGAACTGAAGCATCTTGTCTTTCCTTGGGCGATTCATCCTTGTCACAATTTAAGTTACTTGATTGATGATTATTAGTTTGGAAATAGTAAAGTGTTCAAATACACGTCATTGAAGAAAGTGGTCATATTAGAGTAATGTGTTATATGGCTGGGCAGTTAATCGAAATGTAACCGTGATTTCCATTTTGGCTTCTCACGATCACTAAAACATTTGATTGCTGAATGCAGCGTGTTGCTTGCGCAGCAAGCGTGTGACGTGTAAGTGATTCATTTTCACACTTCAAGATTGCCTATGCTAATGCTAAAGTCAGTGTAAAATTCCATTGAAATGCTAATGGCAATTAGCATCAACTTCTGGGAGTGATATTCCTTCCTTCATTTATCTGTAAAAATCTAAGTATATTAATAAAGCTTAATTGCAACTTTCTTCTACTCATATCTTAATGTAAAGTGTGTACTCCACCGCATGCCTGGCTCCACACTGCCACTAAGAGGCCACCACACGCGCAGCAGCAACAGCTGGTATTTATTCGCATTTTTATATTTTTTTCATTTCAATTATTTGTAATATATTTCATATATATATATATATATATATATATATATATATATATATATATATATATATATATATATATATATATATATATATATAATTTTACTTTTACTTATGTTTCGTGTTGTTCTTTCACGTTATATTTAAAGTTCTTTCAAGTTATTTTTAAAGTTGAGATTTCAAGGAATTTTTTATTGTCATACCAACACACATTACATTCCCACATGAAATACATTACCCGAGGTCCCAGGTTAGTGTAGGAAGCCACAAGACTTGTGGAAATAGAAATAGAACAAGTAAGTGAGTAAAAATAAATTTGATAAAAGGATGAGGGAGATGCGTATTATTCATGGTTTGATTGTGTGGAAAGGTACAATGCTGCAGAATGAAAATGCAAAAGGGTTGAATTGCATATGATATTTGATCTTTTAGTCATTTTGCTCCTGACAAAAAAAAAGTGTTCAATGTGCAGGGATAATTAAGAATGGGGTGGTGGCAGTTTTGAGTGGCAGAGTTTCGGTATTTGGATAAATGCAAACGTTTGAAATCAATGAATAATTGTTTTTAATAATTGTGATTTAAAAATCAATCAAAATCATGATTATTTTTTTCCACAATTACCTATCCATGTTTCACTGGCATCACTGCTTAGTAACATGGCTATCATGAGTAGATCCACAAAAAACCCCCCACAAAAAAACAAAAAAAAGTCTCACAAAGTCACGGCCAGAAATACAGACAGGCAGCTAATTTGGTTTGAAGCGGACATTTTAGGGGCCCTTTTTAGACAAACAAGGAGTCAAAATTTTGACCAATTGCTCCAAAATTTTAAATTCATTTGTTGTTTTTTTCCCATGTTTTGGTGACCTGCGCTGTGCTTGCTCTTTCAGGTGATGTACTTCAGCTCGTTGTTCCCCTACGTGGTGCTGATCTGCTTCCTGGTTCGCTCGCTACTCCTGGAGGGCTCCATGGATGGGATTCGCCACATGTTTACGCCCAAGGTACAGCACAGTGCCGGAGTCAGTGTCTTTTCTCTCAATCTCTTTGTGAGGTCAACAGTGAACATTAGAAAAAAAATATATATATATATTTCTTTCACTACAAATAGACACAGTACATCAAACCCAGTCTGTCTGAGGTGGAAAAAAAATCTGTGTGCTTTGATTGGCTGACATCTCAGCAATAACACACCAATCAGCTTCCAAGGCTGTGGATTCTGCAGCAGCTTCCATCGCCATGGAAACAAGAATAGTTTGAACCTAACTCACTAAGAAGACTGATCCTGGAACGCTTCCATGGTGCTCTGGCGCCCTCTTGTGTACACTCATCAACACAACAATATCATGCAATCAGATCACTTGCAAACAAAATCACTATAAATAAAAACAAATATTTCACACGGGCACGCAGAAAAAGCACTTCTCTTTTTTTTTACCAATACATAAATTAGTGTAGTAATGTAGAAACAGTCAACTCTGCGAGGAAAAAAGTTTTGATCTCATTACAATAATAAAGTCACCTTTTCAGGGAAAGAAGCAGAATATTAACAGAAAATGTTTTATTTTTACTAGAAAAAACGTATATAAAGATAAATTTTCGATTTTCTAGGGAAGAGAATATTAATCTTGCGACTAAGAGTAAAGTTGTTTTTTTTTCCCCATAAAAGAAGTAGCATATTTTTTCATCATGGGGTTATTGAATGTATTTAATCTAATTTAATTTTAGAAGAGTAAAGACATATTCTCTTTTAATATTTTGGAGGGATTCTTATAACATTAGGCCTTTCTTTATATTCGCATTTTTCAGCGTGGCCCTTCTTTTGGAGAGAGTTTTTCATTTGAAAACATGAGCTAGCTCACCATTCCCATTGCATGTGTGTGTGTGTGTGTGTGTGTGTGTGTCCCAGCTGGAGATCATGTTGGAGGTCAAGGTGTGGCGCGAGGCGGCCACGCAGGTGTTCTTTGCGCTGGGCCTGGGCTTCGGCGGCGTCATCGCCTTCTCCAGCTACAACAAGCGCGACAACAACTGCCACTTTGACGCCGTTCTGGTGTCCTTCATCAACTTCTTCACGTCGGTGCTGGCCACCCTGGTGGTGTTCGCCGTGCTCGGCTTCAAGGCCAACATCATGAACGACCGATGCGTGACGCTGTGAGTCTCCGTGCCGCCATTTTGTCACTTGCTGTCGACTGAAAATCACTTCACAGTTGCTCGGGGCTCAGGTAACAAACAGTCATGGCTCAGCTTCAGAAAACAGGTCAACGGTGATTGGTTGTTAATATTAATCATTCATCCGTCCATTTATTATCTGAATGACTTATCCTCAGTAGGAGCAAAAAGTTGTTTGCAGAGTCTCTTTCATCTTGCGCCCTCCCTCCCTCCCTCCCTCCCTCCTCAACTGCTCACCTCTCCCCACTCTGCTCGCTGAGAAGCAGAAAAATCAATTATTGGGAGCAATTATGTAACTTCAAAGAGGCGGTTCGTTTACTCAACTCTGCAAGCAGCCAATCATATTGTGCCCTGCTCGGAAGTCAAAAATGAAAAGAAGCGCTCATAACTGGTGACAGCCAGTGTTAGCAAGTATTTAAACGTTGACTTCTTGAAGCCACGGTAAACCGTCCGGTCAAACCGGTAATCGATCCATGCCTGGAGACAACAAACAAAAAATCTTCTTGATACACTTTTGCCCCTGAAACAGATGATATCTAACACCGCACTTTTTTTCTGTATGAAAAATTGGTAACCGTATCTTGTATCCAATTTGTTTAGCAACAGCAACAGGATTGCAGATCTGCTGGGCAACGGCATCGACGCCAACCTGATCCCCAACCACATCAACCTCAGTCACAAGGTGAGCGTGGACGACTACCGTCGGATGATTGACATCATCAAAGGCGTCAAGGAGGACAACTTTGCCAAACTGAGACTGGACTCCTGCAGCATCGAGGACGAGCTCAACAAGGTATGGCGACTAACGGCAATGTGGCCACGCCCACTAATACATGACCGTACATTAAAAACGTTTTTTTTTTTTCAGAGACATTTTTGGGGGACAATTATGAGAATCAAGTCAGATTTTTGAGCGTGTAAATCAGTTAGTTGTATTTTTTATTTTCAAGAAAACAGTAGCATTCATATGAGAATCAACTTTTTTTCCCAGAAATTGCTCTAGATCAAATTTTTGCAAAACCTCCCCGTCTCCCTCCTCTACCAGGCGGTGCAGGGCACAGGCCTGGCGTTCATCGCCTTTACCGAGGCCATGACGCACTTCCCGGCGTCTCCCTTCTGGTCCGTCATGTTCTTCCTCATGCTGGTCAACTTGGGCCTGGGCAGCATGTTCGGCACCATCGAGGGCATCCTCACGCCGCTCATCGACACCTTCAAAGTGCGCAAGGAGCTCCTGACCGGTCAGCCAAACACATTTATTGCCTTGAAGTTGTGCAGAAGTGTGTTTGCAACTCCCCGTGACTGTTTGTATACGACCATAGCGAGAGCCCTCCCTAACGTTGTGACCCTCTGCCCCCGTGGCGCAGTGGGCTGCTGCGCGCTGGCCTTCTCCCTTGGCCTGGTGTTCGTGCAGCGCTCGGGCAACTACTTTGTGACCATGTTCGACGACTACTCGGCCACGCTGCCGCTGCTCATTGTGGTCATCCTGGAGAACTTGGCCATCGCCTGGTTCTACGGCATCGACAAGTAGGGGCTTCACTACCGCATTTAATTGAAATCCAAGACGGACGGATGGTTTCAGGGTATTTTCAATGTGAAAATGACCTTGTTTTTTTGCTAATTGGCTCTGTGACATATTTTTGGTTTAAAAAAAAGTGCTCCAAATATATCTGCCAGCTATGACATTGGTATTCTCTTTATATACATGCGATATCGTGATAGATGGCTGTTGTTATTGCAGAGAGCCTTCTATATGCAAAATCTAGAAAATGAGGCAATATTAGCAGTTCACAAATGCAACAGGTGACGTCAAAGACCAAACATTCCTTTTAATAACCATCAAAGTACGTTTCATAAACTGTGAAATCACATATGAGACAATTAATTGCCAAAAATAGTTCGAAAAACTAGAGCAAATTCAAAGAAATGGATGCCATTTTTGGACTCAGCCACCTAGAATTACCCAGAAACCATTCAAATATTGTCTGTACTTGACGACAAAAAAAAAAAATGTCGGCCAGTTTGATAACTCATTCTCACTATTTATCTAAATGTTTTATTTTTAATTGATGTCATGATTTTCAGTTATACAATAAAATATATTTTTAGGGTGAGTGGTTTTTGTTTATGTAGTGTTTTTTGACAGCGATAAAATAAATTGAATGCGCAGAAAACATGTCTTCCTCCCCATAGGGTGAGTCGTTAGCTAAATGTGTATCACCTTTCCGCCTGGAGCACGAGCTCACCTGTGTTGTGGTCCTGTCAGGTTCTTCGAAGACCTGAAGGACATGCTGGGCTTCACGCCGTACAGCTTCTACTACTACATGTGGAAGTTCATCACGCCCATCCTGCTGCTGGTGCTGCTGGGCTCCAGCTTCGTCCAGCTCATCATGACGCCGCCCAGTTACAGTGCCTGGATACAGGAGCAGGTCGGTCGCCTGCGTTCATCACGTTGTGACTCTGTCATGAATTCAAAATCTACACAATTGGGAATTTGTCATCCATCCAACATGCTCAAACAATTGAGGCGCTGCCGAGTGGCTGTGAGAATCATACTTCTATTTTTTTGGACCAAAAGCAAAAAAAAAAAAGAAAAAAGAATCATTTGTAATAGCAATCCTAGCAGTATTTTTTAAAATGATAGTTTGCTCTTTTATTTTATAGCTTGTCTGGTGTTTTTGATTTATCCACGAAAAGAAAGTAAAATAAAATTGAAAAAAATCCTCACGTTTGGTGGAGATACATGCTTTAGATTAGTAGCACTAAAAGTGCGGTATTTCCGCTTAATTGGAAAATAATATCTGATTCATATTTTCCTTTTCTTTCCTAAATTTTGATTTATTCATCCTTCATTTTACCACCAAAAAATACTTTTTTTCTTTTACCCCTAGAAATTTGAGATACAGTATGTATGCATTTAGTAAGCTGTATTGATAATGGATGGATGGATAGTAGCACTACCAGTAATGTGAATACATTTTAAGATAAATAACATTTGCCATATTTTCCTCTAAAACAGACAATTTCACAATACTTTGCCTGACGAGAGTCTGCTAGCTCAACGCTCACCTACAATGCAAAACGCCATTGACAGGCAAACAAAGCTAGCGTCACTGTGACGCTTTTAAAACCCTTTAAGTAAACACAAATGGTGCACTGTGCACAACGCATGTAGACCGACAACAACAAAACGCACAGGCATATATTCTTGATCCTCTATAAGAAAGATAGAGGATCTTCGTATATGTAGCACAGTATCTCTACCTTCGATTCGTTGCTTGTTTCGCAGCCTTCCTCTTCTGTATTAACGCTAAATGTATTCTACGGTGCAGGCTCAGGAGCAGCTGGTGGCCTTCCCTCCGTGGGGCGTGGCCGTGTGCATCTCCCTGGTGGTGATGGCGGTGCTGCCCGTGCCGGTGGTCTTCGCGCTGCGCTACTTCAACGTGATCGACGACGGCGCCGGCGGCATCTCGGCCGTGTCCTACAAGAAGGGCCGCATCATCAAGGAGAGCGGCGCGCCGGGCGAAGGTGACGACGCCAGCCTCCTTCACGCCAAAACTGCGCCCAGCGAGGCGCCCTCACCCATGCCTGCCAACGGCATCTACCGCAAGCAGAGTGGCGGCGGGGGTCCCGAAGCGGATGACGCGCCCAACGGTCGCTACGGCATCGGCTACCTGATGGCCGACGTGCCGGACATGCCCGAGTCGGACTTGTAGAGCGGCTCCCTTCTTCCTGTCTCGTCTCGTCTCGTATACCGCATACTCCTTCTTAAACGGCCTAGCTGCTTTATTTCTTATCGTTTCTTCGTCGTCGTCTCTGAACCTTAACATCTTAAAACGACAAACCAATGGCTGGGAATGTACACTCACAGGTCACTTCATTAGGTATACCATAGCCCTCCCAGGAATAACTAAAAAAACTCAAGTTAATTGATGCCACTCCCCCCTCCCAAAAAAGGTTTCTGTTTGTCTGTAGATGCTACAATATGGCACCAAAGCTCTACTTTTCTATTAGATAGGCCATGGCATGTCCCCGCACTTCAACATTGTTCCTCGTACCAAGATGGCCTCAAAGCTCAACTTTTCTATTAGACAGGGCTTTGCATGTAGATGCTATGCATCTACATTGCCTAAGTTGGCGCCAAAGCACAGCTTTGATGTCGAAAAAAAGCTCTCACTTCGACATAGGTTTTTGGCACCAATGCACTCCTTTTCTATTAGACTTTTCTAATAGAATGTCATCCCCTCACTTTAACATAGTTTCTTGGAGCCAAGTTACCATAAGAGGTCACCAAAGTTCAACTTTTGCCTATAGATGCCACAAGTTGGCACAAAAGCACTACTTTTCTATTAGACAGGGTTTTAACAGGTCGAATGGAAGCACGTCCATCACTTTAGTATCGTTCCTTAGCACCAAAGCACTATTTTTGTATTGGACAGGTCTTTTGCGTTTTAGAAAATGCCGAGGAAATAGCAATCAGGATTTTTTTTTTTGAATTTGCGAATAGTAGAATTTGGAAGGAACAAACGGAAATCTGACTCACCAGACTAAAGGACGGATATCTTGATTTGCATTTTAATATTTAAAGGCAGTATTGTCAGCGTTTTTGGATTACAATTTTGCTGGGATTTTAGAATTGCATCAAATGCTTCAGCGGCCATGTAATGGCCTATGGGCCTGCAAGTTACCGTTAACGTTCGTAAGGGAAAAAATGAAATTGTGATAAACCACAACTCACGTCATATTTACGACCTTCATGAGAATTTTCCAGATGTGTTATTTTGTCAATACAACCTCATGCGATGACGCAACAATAAAAAAAAAAAAAAAGTTTTTGGTTAAATGTCAAAAATGTGGCCGTAGGTTGTCCACCCTTAATGTAGATCAAATTGTAGTACTGTTAAAGATCTCGATGAGCACTTTCCAACCCTGTCATGATTTTGTTAATCTAACGTTGTGAGGAAATTATTTTGCTTGAAAATGTGAACGTTTAAATTAAAAAACAGACATTCAACACAAAGATCACATATAGAATTGCATGGCGGGCTGCATATAGAACAAAATTTAGTCTTAAATGAACTTGTGACAAACCACATATCTGTCATTATTTTGTCAATTTGATTCAATTTACAAAAATGAAATGAAAAAACATAATTTTGCATGAAAATTTTGAAGACAATTTTTTATCAAGCATGATCAATATGTAGCAATTATATTCACCATTTACTGTAAATGAGTAACTGTTTTCATATTTTATTTGCTTTTAGAGGGTATAGTAGGTCGAATTTAGTGCTCTCACTGGCCCACGGGACAAGAGTTGCCATCTTGATTCACGCTTACTGGAAAAAATGGTAAAAAAATAATTTGCGACAACCCCCTCGACTCATATGTCATATGAAAGGCCTAGACAAACGCGTCCCAGGTCGGCCGTTATTTTCTCAATTTGACCTCATGAATTGAAGAGATGACAAAAAACAGAAAACTACAATCAATTTTATATTGAAATGCATTAGCAGGTGTACCTAAAGAAGTGTCTGGTGAATGTGTGACTTTTCCCATCGCTCCCCTCTTGCACCCCTGCCCCACTTACTCGAGCTTTGGATCCCTCCTCCTTGCTGCTGAAGACGGAAGTGTGAGCAATAAAATGGACGTGCCACCGAGTCAAGACGCAGTAGTCAGCAAGGTGTGTGTGTGTGTCAACGTACATTCAAAAAGTTCCACGATCATTCGAGGCTAACGAGTGCCTACATTGTCATTTATAGAATACGCCATGTTTGTATAGTTACAGTATTCTGTAAATATCATATAAATATATTTATCGGCCTTGTTTGGATAAATGTTTTAAAGGTTCAGTCATCAAATCATTATTATTAACGTCATTGTTGGGTTTTTTTTACTAATGTGTTTGTGAGGGCCGAGTCCTTGTCCATGTAAATAGTTTTGTTTTTATCCATGAAATGGCTTGAAAACATGCAGCTGACAGATGTCTTTTCCCGCTCCTCTTCTTCTACATTAAACATCAAATATGACCCAAAACAGACTCAAGCTCTCTATAGATTTTTGATGACTATAAACCTGTGAGTTCAAACCAGTATGCAAAGTATAAAAAATATATATAACAACATTTAAAATAGTTTATTTCAACATTTAAAGAAAAGAACATCGTGACCACACTTTGGTCGGTCCTAGTTAAATATGACAGTTAAAGTTTTTACATTTGGCAAAAATTGATGTAAACCACAGAGAGGAATGAACCATTCCAATACAAATTGTGTAGTGTTTATTCAGTCAAACATTTGAGTGGTGATTACATGACTTGAAATGGCTGACGTAATTAGCATTTTGGCTAATGCATTTTTTTTAATTTTTTTTTTAAACCTGTGGTTGGCTTGAGTGTTGCAGCTTCAAGTATGGCTATTGTTGCTCATGGGCCCTGATGTACAAAACTTGTGTCCCTTTAAAATCAACCTCTCTTGTCTTCATTTGCTCCAGCATGACTCCTCAATGTGATGATTGTTGATTTAATCTGAATTTAAAGTTCCTCTTTCATTCAAGATCACTGAGGTCAACTTAATCCCTTTCCCACCAATGTTCTGGAAAATAAGAAAAAAAAGTTCTAATTAGATGTATTGCAATTTTACATTAGAGTAGGACTATATATATATATATATATATATATATATATATATATATACATATATATATATATATATATATATATATATATATATATATATATATATATATATATATATATATATATATATAAAATAAGACATAAATCAACCTTTGCATTCAGTCGTGGTTGTGTAGCTGTTCTCTCATCCTGGTTGCAATGTGTTCTCTCCTTTCACCGTGTTTGTTCAAGTCTTTGATCTCGGAGGGCAGCGTGCTCTTCCACACCATCAGCACCGACTGGGCGTCTGGCACGAAACAAGCGTACTTGACAAGAGTCCACACTGAAATCCTGAGTCGTGCATCCTCACCTACCCCACTCGCTCTTGTCCTGCGGGAGACTTCTGCCCAACACCAGCGCCACATTCTTCCAGTTCAGCGTCTCTGAGAATGCAGCATTTCAATAAAGGGATCAATCACAATTAATGAGAGAACACATTTTCTGTAGAAATTGCATGTGAATGTCAAAGAGTTGACACTGAACTGAAATGGTGCAGAATGAAGTGAAATTTAAAGCGGAAGTCAACCCAAACGTATTTTTTCAAGAATATGTTCCCAGCAGGCCCATTAGTTGAAACACGGCATTCTGATAAATATTGCGTTTGTGGAATAAGTGTTAATCCACTCGTTTTTAACCATCTCTGGGGGCAGCCATTTTGTCTTCTGTCGACTGAAAATGACATCTCAACTGCTCACAACGACCAATCACGACTCAGATTCAGAAAACAGGTCAGCCGCGATTGGTCGTTGTGAGCAGTTGTGATGTCATTTTCAGTGGATAGAAGACAAAATGGCCGCCCCCAGAGATGGCTAAAAAGGAGTGTATTTTGCTGCTTAACTTAGATTCCACAAACAAAAAATTAATCAGGATGGCGTGTTTCAACTAGTGGGCCTTCTTGAAAAAAATATGTTTGGGTTGACTCCCGCTTTAAAAAGAGAGAATGGTGTGAATCGGTGGAGGAATGCGGAAGGAAAAAAAATAGTTGGCAGTATAGTCAACATAAAGAACTTTGGTGCAGAATAACATATGAGTCAATAATAAGATCCACCTATGAATGCCGAGGTGATGCATCGTAGCGAGTGGCATCGAAGTGAGATGACCTGCAGCGTGTGGTGCTTGTTGCCCAGCTCAAGAAGCAGCAGGTGGCCCCCTCGGGTGCCCACCCACAGCGTGGCCGAGCCCTGCCCAACCAGCAGGGACTTGACCCGCGCCCATCGGGCCCAAGACGGGGAGCCGTCGGCGGGTGCGTCCGCCTCGCCGGAGGGGCCTCCCCCGCCGGAGCCACGCTCGTGTCTGCGAGGTGAGGACAGACGTGGCACATGTTAGGGTTCAAAATCAACACGGATCGAGTGAGTACTGGTCGGCTAAAGCATCGGACGAGACAAAGACGAGACAATTGTGTCAAAGTCAAGACCCGGGGGGGGGGGTTGTTGGGCAATTGTTGGATTCTCGCTCACCTTACCTAATAATTTGTGCGCAGTCAATGCAGTCCACCATGCGCTCGCTCCTCTTGTCCCAAACCTCAACGGTGGTCATGCCGGCTTTGCTGAGGTACACGTATTTATCCACCGCCATGCGCCACACGCTGGCCTCGCCGCTGGGATGATGCCTGCGATGGGAAGGAGCAAAGTACCAATATCAAAGTACTGTACTGTAATTCCCAGAGAGAAATTATCCGCCCATATTGTACAGGGACATTTTATAGATGTCTACCAGGACCTAGAGTTTGCAAAAAAAAGGTGTACTTTCATTCCAAAATATTTAATGTCTAATGTTAAAAATTGAAGTACTCAATTTAAAAAAAAAAAAAAATCTCCAATGTGCACCGAACATGGTGAGGCATTCAAACTTCAAGTAAAATCTTCCCAATAGACGGACATCAGTGCTTCGGTCCGTTTTTATTTGGAAGTTGTTCGCGGCAGCGCATGGTGGCCAACTTTACTCCGTTTAAAGGCGACGTCAACCCAAACAGCGGACTTACGGGAGTGTTACGGCGTTCCGGGTATCGATGTTCCGGCTCACGTGGTAGTCTGTGCTGAAAGACAGGATCCTGGTACCGCAGCCGGCCCAAACGCAGCGGCCGTCCAGAGAGTACGACGACGCGCCCAAGCATACCACGGGAGTGTTGACGTTGCCCAGGACAACAGACTTCACCGGCTGACCAAACTCCTGGTGGAATGTTACGAGAAAAATGCCGGAATGTCACAGGGGGCAGGAAATGGAATGTTACAAAAGGAGGGCCGAGATGTTCCAGGGAGAACGGCCACAATGTCAGATGAGTAAATGCTTTTGTAAGGGGATTCACGTTCAAACCTTGAGAGCAGAATCTTCGTAAATGGCGAGAAGGCCGTCTGCGGTGCCGACCAGCAAGTAGTTCTTTCTTTGCCTAAAAAAAAAAAAAAAAAATGTAGAATAGGAGACAAACATGAGAGTAGACTTGACAGACTGGAAGGACAATGGCAAACGTTACTTGTTTATTTGACACTCGTGAATAGTCATACATTCAAAATCAATAGGTTTCTTGACTTGAATTGTCACAATAAAAAAAAGGCTTATTATCTTGTACAGTTGTCTTGTGGGCTCATATTTGCAAAAGCAATCGCTCTCTTGTCTTCAATACAGGGGCGGAGCTACATGGTGGTCACTCTCTGGCCCACCCCCACATCCCGGGGAAGATTTTGATACGTGTGACTTTTTTGATCCCTTGATAGTCTGCCACAATTGATTTATATTAACCGCATATTTAAAGAATAAATTCCAAATTGAACGAATGTTTGATTCTTACAATCAATTTCAATCAAAATCATTATCAATCAGAGAAAGCAAACACGATGTGCCACACTGGCCACATGTCGGAAAAAAATTCTGGATAAGCCCCTGTTTGAATACTGTCGTCATATACGGTAATAAAAAACAATATCGCTTGAATAGTCATATACGGTCATCAAAAAAATATCGCTGGCGTTGGGCCAAAACCTTGTACCTCCAAAATGGTCACTTTTCAGGAGACCCCCAAAATGGCAGGTTGGTTCAACCATTAGCACTGCATTGCGAAAAAAGAGCAAGTCATTTTCAACACTTTAGATTGGTCAATAATGTGTAAAAATAACACCCGTCGACTTAGCAACAGTAAAGATTTTTGAAAACATTTATAATTTACCAAAATGTGACTTTTTTGGTTTTGGCCCGATGCCAGCAATATGTGCAAAAGCACCCTTTTTTTTCCTGGAGCACTTGCCCCCCCAAAATGTCTGTGCACGCCACTGCTGAATTACCTAAATATACCCAAAGAAAGAGTAGAATTTGATTGGTCAATAACTGGTAAAAATAAATAATAAAAATTCAAATATTCACTATTATATTCAACATTAATAGGTTTCTCATCTTAGATGGTCCTATATTCAAAAATGGGTCGGCTTCTGATGTTAGTTTTGTTGGCACTCACAGGCGTGGCGGGTTTACATGAAAGTAGAGGGAGGTGACGGCGTCTGTGACGTTGTTCAAGCGGTACCACGTGGACGGATCCTCGCCGCTGAGGACTATAAGCGAGCCTGATTGTGTGCCGGCCACCAGCCAATCAGAACACTCGCCGGGGATCTGGACCGTCACCAGACACAGGACAGGACTGCTGTCGATCTCCTGATTGGACAAGCGTCATATGTTAAAGTTGAAAGAATGCTTGCAATAAATAGATGATGTTCATCCATTGCGATTAGCGCCACTTCCTGCTCTGGGGTTGTCGTCACAGTTTTAGGGATGTCGCTGGAAATTTGTAGCGGGAAATACCTTTTTCTTTAACTACAAGGATATCAATTAAAAAATACAAATAGTAAATAAAAGGAAAAATATAAAAAGAACAGACCAAAAAAATTATAAAAGAAAATTCATAAAATATATAAGATGAAAAAGAATAAAAGAAATATGAAGCAATGTAGAAAAAAAAAAAAAAAAAAATTAATTAAAAAAATAAAAGGAAAAATAAACAAAAGGAATATATAAATAATATATAAAATATATAAATAAGAAGAAATATAAAATTAAGAATTAAGAACATTTAAAAAATTAGAAATAAGAAAAATAAAAGAAAAAAGAAAACGTTGAAAAAAGAAAACATGAGAAAATAAAATAAAATAAATAAAACAACAATTTTAAAAGGAAAATAAATATATATAATCGAACAAATATAACGACATAAAGTAAAACATACATTTAAAAAAAGTAAAAATAACAAAACAAAAATATATAATATAAAATACGTAATTACATACAATTCTAAAAAAAAAAGAATACAAATAATTTGAAAGAAAATAATTAAATAAATTAAATTCCAAATGGTAGGAAGTAAAAAAAAAAAAGAAAAAAAAAAGAGTAAAATACAAATAAAATAAAAACATAGGAAGGTAAAACATTTGGAGCAAGTGGTCCTCTGGTGTACACGGCGCGTATGTAGATGACCTGCGTGGTGACGTGGTTGGAGTCCAGGTCCACGGCGGTGACGGTTCCTGTCCTCTGGGTGCTGCTGCCTCCACCCAGCCAGGCCGTGCCAGCGCTCATGGCCATGCACTCGGCATGTACGGGCCCGGGCAGCGGCAGCTCCTTCATCAGACACAACATCTCACCCGAGTTGAGCCGGGCGAACACCTAACCGCAACACACAACAGTTGCAAATGTGTACGGTCAACCCCTCGTCCCATACCATGATATGTGAAAACCGTGTCATGGGGAAACCATACAAGAATATTTTCCGAATTGTTTTACCCATTCCGCACCCTTGACCCCAGACTTTTTCAGACCCATTGTGAAATGACATAAATATGTCATTGGGATAAAATGAGTTCAACACATTTAAACATATAAAAAAAAAAAAAGTTATTAAAACCGTTTCCTTTTTCACTTTGGCGCTCAAAAAAGCTCCAACGCGTGCTCGCTTCAAGCTGTTGGTTCACGTTTACTGTAAAACCGACCCATTTAACACAAAAAAAGAGTACCGGTACAGTACTTACAGGCAAATATTGTCTCTGGTCTGTGAGAAAAACAACGACGAGGGAACTGAAAAGTTTTTCAGGGGCCCTCACCTGTGCGGATGTGGGACGATCATGAGGATTAACCTTCAGACATTCCTTCATCAGAGTCTGGAAGCCAGGCCAAGGCGAGCAGCCGTAGTGCTTCACCGGATCTACATAACAATATAGAAGATAGCATTTATGTTGTTAAGCATACAGCTCGAATGATGCTCGCAAAGGGGCCGGCTGAAAGTGTTTCCTATTTTCCATCTCGAAACTTGAATGTTTAGCTGAGGAATTTGGAGGAACTGAAGAAAATAACAAGACGACAACATGATTGAAAAAGGGGTGAGAAAAAAAATAAGCTAAAAGAAAAACAAATGCAAATACAAGAAAAGAAAAAGAAACAATAGAAAATCAATTGATGAAGGAAAAGAATGGGAGCTAATGGGAAAAAGTATAAAAAGTAATAAAATGTAAAATAAATGAAATAAAGTAAAACCGAAATGAATAAATAAATGCAGGAAAGGAAATTTAAAAAAAACAAATCTATTCAAAGAATTTAAATCAAATTTAAAAAATAATGAAAGAGAAAACAAAAAAAAATACATTTAAGAATTAATAAAAAAATCAATTCATGAAAATAAATACTATACTTTCAATGGGAACATTAGCTAACAATTTGAACAATAAATCAAACAAACGGAGAAAAGAAGAATAGAAATAAAGTAAAATTAAATAAAAACAGAAGGGTTTCCAAGGGAAGAAAATTAAAAACATATACACAATTTTCTTTAAATAACCCCCCCAAAAATACTTGCGAATGATGAAATATAAAATTATACAATTATATCCACACAATATGAATGTTTATTTCTGTTTTTTGTTTTGTTTTTTTACTGTTTCTTACATTGAGCAACTGTTACCTCTTTGCGTGTGATTTGAGAGTGTCAAATTTAAGACAATGAATTTTTTTTTTAGGTCACAAGTAGATATAATATTAATTTCAATACAATACAAAACAATATTTAAAACAATTTTGGGGATTGAATATTCATTCCATTTGAGTTCTCAAACATGCTATTTTGCAAATATCAACTTTATTAACATTTCCAGCATCAATCAAAACAAATTGTGTCTCTGATTAAGTGAAAGTTCGTCAATTCCACCTCAGTGTGAATGGAAATCATCAGTTTGTAATTGACATGCTTAATAGAATTCAAATCTTAAATTGTCAGTTGTTTGTTTACCTGGTAGCTTTCCCTGCACGGCCACCTCGTCAAACTCACTGGGGAACTTGACGCCGTCACAGATGCGCTCGCCGACCGTCAGCAGGTCGTAGAGAAGGAGCCCAAACGAGAAGACGTCAGCCTGCTGGTTGTAGGTCGCGTTCCCTCTGGCGACCTCTGGTGCGCGGAATCCTGTACGACAGCTATGCAATTAGCCTCAAAGTGCTTTGACTTTCACCTAGCATCCCGCTAAATCGCAGATTTTTTTGTGGGGCGTATCGACGGGGAACTCCAGACTTATCCTCTATACAGTTTAGGCCTGTCATAAACGAATCTATTTGGAATCCATTATCCAATCGATTATACCCTCAATTACTACATCAATTACGTGGTAGCCTAATGCAGCAATGCATTTTTTTTGGTTTTTGTGGAACATAGCTACTTGTCTGTTGTGAAAGTAGCAGTTATATTGTGAAAATCTGTGCATATAGCTGCCATTTTGATGGCATTTTTCCCAGCTTTTGACTTATACTCATATCAAAAGATTAGATAAGATATTGGTGAAAATGCAGTAAAAAGTCAATGTGTATATAAAATAAAATAAAATAAAATAATGAACACTTTAGCAGTCTCATGGGATTTTCATACTCTTTAATTGATCATTTTCATTGGAGTTATGTCGTGTATCATTACTGGTAAGTACCCAACTCAGCTTTATATTATAATATATCTGTTACACAACAATATTTTCAGCAAATATATATTAAAAAACAGCCATTTTTCTGAGTAAAGTTCTCAAGCTATTTTCAACACTTTGGAGTAGGGGACTGACCAATAGTATTTGTGGCGAAAAAACTAAATTGACCAAATTTGGACACAGGATCATGTTTCTGCCCGACAGCAGTATTTTCCATACATTTTCTGCTTGCAAATTTTTATGCCTTCAAATAAGTTATGTTGCGATGGATAAAACTAGATGCGTGTCCAGACCATTTGTGAGGGTGCTGAAGCGGCCCTCAAGTAAACCCAACAGGAGTAGGAGTTAGCATTAGCTTTTTTGCTAGGTAGCATTACAGGTGGTCAGACAGGAGCACCGGAGATGCAAATGATCTAACCTGGCGTGCCCTCCGAGCTGCGGACCCCCATGCTGCAGCAGTACTGAGCAATCCCGTAGTCGGTGATCTTGGCGATGACGTCAGCGTCCGTCTTGAGGTTGAACAAGAGCACGTTGTGAGGCTTCAGGTCACGGTAGATGATCATGGCCGAGTGGAGGAACCTGATGGAACACAGTAGACCGCCTCAATCAAAAGCCATTCCGAAATGTTGTTTCAGCTGTTTTTTTTAAATAAAAGCACTGTTGGGTCGTTCCTTGGCCAAAAAAATCTTCAAATTTTAACCAAGGAGATTTTGATTTTAATGAAACTTGGTGAATTTGTTGGTTGTGATGGCACAATACCAAATCTCAAATTTTAGGTCAATCGGAGCAGCGGTTTGGGGGCTGTCGAATTTTGGCATATTTAGCAAAAAGGGGCATGGCCTTTTCCACATGTGTCTTCTATTCATGTGGCGGTTCGCAGAGTTTTTTTCTTTTTTCCCAAATTCCACACTATGCTCCATCATAGAGCATAGTTTGGGCCGTTTTTTTTTCTCCCTGTCCCTTTCTCTTGTTTTCCTCTTTCATCTAAGAAAATCTGTGCGCCTGGCGCAGCCATCAGCTATCCCGTTCTGTCTCCCTCCCTCTGTTGGTTGTGTTTTTTTTTTTTTATGTTTTATGGACAGGTTGATCAAAAATATTCATTGCTCTCTACTTGAGTCTTGCAATGACAATAAAATTCAATTTCCATTTAATAAGTGACTCTTCTGTCATGGCTCTTTTTGCAGGGTCTTTGCATGAAACCAGGAAGCGGAACGCGCTGCCTTACCGTAATCCGTCGGCCACGTGCAGAGCAATCCTGTGCTGGAGCTTCCTGTTCAGGCTTCCTTTCTTGTGCTGGAATAGGGAGTCGAGGGAGCCCCGCATGGCCAGCTCCATCACAAGGACATGCGGAGCCGAGCCGGCCGCCAGCAGGCCCACCAGGCTGGGGTGGCGCAGGCGACCCAGCACCACCAGCTCCTGGAAAAGGATTAGACGGAGAATGGTGAACGTCAGATGATGCATGCTGGGTAATCATGCCTCATGTACCTGTCTGAGGAGTCTGTAGATGTAAAGTTCCGAGGCGTGCTTGTTGAATAACTTGACAGCCACTTCCTCGTTCTTGTAGACGCCTCGGTACACCGTGCCAAAGCCGCCGTCCCCTGTTAGTTCGACACATGGCTTACTGACTTTATTTTCTAAAAGTGTATTTGCTCCAAAAACATGTGATGGCATACATTCTCAATCGGGATGTATTATGCTCCACTACAAAAAAAAAATTCTCCCCCCAATCTACTGTATCTAATCTATGTGTGCGGCCCAGTACCAAATACTGGGCTGCGGACAAGTGGTTGGGGACCACTGAACATATATGCTATAAACATAGTCAAATCTTGTGCAAAATAAATGTTAGATTATTTTATTACTTTATTGTCGCTGTCCTGTGAAAAAAACCTATGTCCAATTTAGGAAACATTTTTCATTTTTTATTTTATTTTTTCTTAATGCGATGTCTGTAACGCGGAAACACAATTCACGTAAAAATCATTTCTCACCGAGGAGGTTGGCTTTGGAGAGGTCCACGTGCAGTTCTTCGCTGTCCAGGATGGTCCAAGCAGGCTGGTCGCTAAGGACCACGTCCGGAGCAACCTGGGAGATGGGAACGGTGCAACGAGGGTCCTCGGGGTTCACCAGAAGAAAGTCTGAAGACACAGAAAAGCATTTCATACACTCCTGCGTCACGATTTTTGACACGTTTTAATGCTGCGCTGGCCGCACCCTGGTCGAAATGGGCGAAGAGATCCTCCAGCAGCATCTTGCTCCACTCGTGCCCGTCCTGGAAGCTGTAGAGAGCCCATTTCTTCAGGAGAGCCTCCCCGCTGCCGTGCACGTCTGTGCTAAGTAGGCTCGGGAACCACTCCTCCAACAGGGAGTCCACCTGGTCCACAACCTGGCCCAGGAGCACCCGTCCTGGCGGGGAGTGAAACGATGACGACCACAATCATATTCATCATCAAGGGAATAATCTTGCAACAGAAAAATCACTACTCTGTATTCAACATAAAACCATGCACCAACAACTACTAATTGATTCATCATTGAGAAAATTGGTTCGAATTGTCCAAATCCTCAGAAGTGAATTATTCCGAATTATAATCGATTTGTTTGTGAATATTGTATCGATTTGAAATAATGTCCTGTTTTAGAATAAAGGAACATACCGGTAGTTTTTTTTTCATCAAATTCAGTCAATTCATTAAAAAAGGATTAGCAGATTGATCAGAGCCCTAGTCAAAGTTAAAATAAGATGATTACAAATTGAAAAATCACTCCATTTGGAGAAATCTTGCTGAAGTTTAACTTCATTTTATTTTCAGCAAAAACTAACAAATATAACAAAAACTAAATTTGGGGAAAATATTGTCATCTGATTCTGATGTAAATTTCATCCACAGACATACAATGAACATTGTAGTTCTTGTTGCCAGCTAGAGTTAATACTATATTCAAGAGAAAAATAATAAATAATAATCATAATAGCAAAAACCATTTTTTTCTGTCATTTTACTTTCTTTTTTTAAATATCTTTCAAAAAAAAGAGAAAATATTGCTTTTCTCCGAGCTAAATTTGATCAAAAGAAAACCATAATCACAAAAGTTCTTGTTGCCTCTTAGCGTTAAAATCACGTTTTCTGAAACATGACACATGAAACATGAAAGAATGTGCACAATAACAACAACGACACTCTGCATACCATTGCGCGAGGAGGGCACGGTGATCCGGAGCACGCTGGCGACATCTTCCTGCCGCCACGCCGCCTCCACCAGGCAGTAGGCCTCGGCCGACCAGCTCAGATGCACGCCTCGGCTCCAGCACACTTTTTCAGGCGGGCACGCTTTCTCTGGGAAAACACACAAACACAGGTGAATGAGTCCAAGCGGCGGATGAAGACACGTGATTGGCGAGCGCCGCTACCTCTGCCGTGGAGCAAAAACGCGGAGACCTCCAGCAAGCGGCTGATCTGTCGCGACCAGAAGTCGGCGGGGAAGTACGGCATCTCGTACTCTCGCACGATCACTTCCGAATTCTCGCAGTGAGGCAGCTCAATGTTCGGCTTGTCTTTTGATAAACTGGAAGGGGAAAGTTCACTTTCTTTACTTTAAGAACTGTTTTTTAAAAACATTTTTTAAATACAATTCAATGTTTTAAGTCATGTAGTAGAAAAGGTGACAGCCCGCTACTTTACTAGCTCAATTTATTTGATTGTGGAATTGCTGCTTTAAATTTATAGTATTTTTACATTACATGATCTCATCATTCTTTTGACCTTAGTTTCTAGTGTTGTGATAACTGTATTTGTTTAAATTGTAATGATTTCATAACATTTTTCAGGACTTTACAATAATATTTTTAACCAATTATAATGACATTTGTATTTTTTTTCTACATTCTCGTAATTCTTTGACTTTATTCTTCTAGTATATATTCCTTGAAGACGGTGCAGGTGTACCTAATGATGTGTCCTGTGTGGTTTACATATAATTACTGTGTGTACCTGCTGGGCACAAGCAGTTGGTCTTGTCCAAAGGGCAGCGCAATCAGGAACTTCTCCAGAAGTTTCAAGTAGTGCATGGCATGATTGGTAGGGAAACATTTGGTCTCGAGCAGAAAGTCTTCCACAGCTGAGCGCTGAACCACACCTTGGGGATGCTTCCATCTATCCTTGAGGGTAGTTTTCTGCAAAGGAAAGCCCAATAATAACTAAAGTTCCACTTTTAGACGACAACTCCTCATCGAAGTGCACGAAGCATAAAAAGTAAGAAAGGGCAGTGGTACCATGTGCTGGCCAGAATAGGAAACTACAGAGACATGGAGAAATGAAATTACTCGAGGAAAGTCATTTGCTAATGTAATTGAATGTACCATATATAAAAACATACATTGTATACAAACATTGGAAAATCGTGTTACAATATAAGGTTAACTACCACCCAAACTAAATAAATTAAATAAAGAGTGACAATGTTTTTGGGGGAAAAACAAAAAATCACAACATCTGAAGAAAATGTTCCCTCATTAATGGAATTTTATTGGATTAAAAAAAAAAAGACTTTTGTTTGTTGACTTAAAAAAAGTACTATTTTGAGGGAATTGTGGTGCAAGCGAGACAAACATTGTGTAACAACAACAACAACCCCAACAACAACAACAAAATGTATTTCTTCACTAAATCACTCAAATCGGGCAAAATTATGCCAAACCTGCGAGAGGACGTTGCAGAGCCACTGTGGGTCGATGAAGTAGAGGTCCTGGAGCTGGAGGGTGGGATCGTCAAAGTGCAGTAAGACCCCTGAAAGCACACAAAAAGAAATGAAAAAGCTCAATGTCATGAGTCATTTGACTTTATTTAACAGTGTTTAACTAATGTGCTCTGCCAGATTCTGACCCAGAGGTTGGCAAAATAACTTTGTGTTCTTTAATCAAGCCTACTAAGCATTTACATTCTCAGGAGTCCTGTAACGTTGTTGCGTTTATTTATTTATTTCCTAAAATTGGTCCAGTCAGTTGTTCTTATTAATTTGTATTTATTAAATATTCATTTGATTCACTAGATTTACCCCTCTTTCTCTGGTTTGAGTTGCCTCCCTTCTAGAAATGGAAAAGTCAGAGTTTCCCTCATTTCAGGGTTAGCAGACTCTGCGTTTTCACTAAACGCTTTTAAAGTGTAAATGATTTTAAATCCAGGTTAAAAACGGTGCTTTTTTCCCCTCAGACCTTTGATTAAGATCCTCTAAACAATTTTCAATATTTTTTTTCTTTGATATGTTTTAGAAACACACTTATTTCCTTACTTTACTTTTAAATGTTTTTAAAGTTTTCTGTTAATGTGTTTGAATGTTAAATGTACGTACATTGTAGTAATTTTTGTTTGCTACTTTTGTTTTCTCTGCTTTGCTTTTGAGTGTCGTTAACTGTTGTGTTTGTAAATGCATGTAGGCGTTGTTGTGTCTTTGCTTGTGTGAAGCACATTGAGTTGCCCTGTGTATGAAATGTTTTATATAAATATAAACTTCCTTGCCTTGCCTAAACCTGCTTTGTGAAATGGACCCATGACCCGTCAGTCCGGTTGTAAAATATCAAATGTGGCACACTAGCATATGTGATTGTCACAACCTACAGCTTAGAGGGCGCTAATGTGCTAATTATAAGTGGCCTAACACTGACCGGCTTGGCTGAGAAAATGGGTGGCGTGGGAAAGCTCCGCCTCTTCCAGTGGCAGCTGACTCTCCTGGATGAGCTCCAGCAGCTGGTGGCGCGTGAGGACGGGGAACTCCTTTGGTACCCTGGTCCTCTCCTGGAGAATCCTGCGTTCCAGCTCCACGTAGCTGTCGGGAACCAGCTGGCCCATCACGGGCTGACCCTGGATCTGCCGGACAGAAGGAGACGCGGCGAGGAGTGAGGAAAACGGATTCAGAAAGGGATGACGTCGGCGTCAAGTCACCTTAAAGTCGGTGGCCTCCTTGACGATGGCCTTGCGCAGCCGGACGACGGCGTCCGAGTCTTCGCAGGTCGACACGGTGAAGTAGTCCTGGATGGTAGGGAAGCCCTGGTGGTTGAGCAGCTCCTCGCGGATCTTGGTAAGGCAGGCTTGGAACGCCACGTCGTCGCTCACATCCATGTGTGTTCCCACCAAGATGACCGGAGAGAGAGGAGCCACCGCCTTCAACAGGATGAGAAACATTTTGACACTTTTAAAATACATTTCCTGGCATCTATCCAATCGCAGCCTGTTTAGTTTGCCCAAAAAAGAAACTTACTTTCCTGATTACTTGATTTAAAAGCAACTCTGTGACGACTGTGTCCTACTTGCCAACATTGATAATAATATAATAACCAATTGTGATTTTTGCAAAGTAACTGCAATCAATAATGCCTTAGATTAGTGGTATTTTTAAATAACGTTTTACTTCCTATTGCGGTACCATCGTCACTGTAAAAAAAAAAACAGAAGTTTTTTTTCCTTTTGAAAAGATTGGTTTAAAATTAAGGAAGGACGCGGGATGAGGAAAACAAAGAAAAAGAAACGGGGTGGTTTAATGAGGCTACAAAACGTGCTTAGGTTCAGAATGGGGCGGTGGTTGGCTTAGGGAAAGAAGAGAGTTGGGGTTGGGTCTCGTTGAGGTAAGAGTTGTGAGTCAGGTTAGGATAAGAACTGTAATTAGGGTTGTAGTTCATTTTGGGTTTAAAAGTTAGGTTCGTTTAGGGTTGGTTACTGTACCTTGATGTTGAAGAGCCAGGGCTTGAGTGCGTCTAGCTGCTGGGCTCCTTTGCTCAGGTCATGCACCACCAGGTAGAGTGCTCTCGAAGATAGGAAATGAGGCTGCGCGCCGCACACCTCGTCACCGCCTGAGGATGGAGCGGTCATCAAAATAAAACGCCTGCTGACCAGTGACAATGCAGTTTGGACTTCATTTGGTACCTGGGCCTTCAATGGAGACTTAATCGTAATTATAGAAAACATCAACATGATACAAAAATGCACTATAACGGCATGCTACATTGGCACCTTCATCGACATGTTCATACAATATTTATCCAATAAATACAAATGCAAAAAAAAAATAAAAATCAAGGAAACATATTATACAAACCAGAGATGTTGATTGATTTGCTAGCCAGTTGGCTGTTACAAGTTTTCCTCTGACAAACCAATGTAAGGATGGTAAAATGCTGAATTTTAAATTTTGAAGAACCAATCCAATTGCACCCTTAAAACTGCTGGGTTAAAATAACTTTTTGTAACCCATATTGAGATTATTTGTAACCCATTTCAGGTTATTTGTTACCCAGCAGTTTTAAGGGTGTGTTAATACAGTATTATGGGACCTTGCGAGTGACCCGACCAAGAAGTATTTATGTAGATTCGAGCCGTCGCATGTACGATTTTTTGTTTTGAGTCGCGAGCAAAAATCTGAGTTGCAAGCGCTAGCTACAATGATGGCAAACTTAAAAACGCTAATGAAACCTGCAACTATTCATGGTAATGAGAAACCGGAAAGCACATATCTCACTGAGCGGCGAGGGTTGGCGAGTGATTGCGCTTGTTGATTTTTCATCAGGGTTCGTTCAAGGTCGCAAATGGTCGGAAAGACAGTCACCAAGTTTTAATGGTCGGAAACAGCCAAGGAATAACTGTATAGTTGACAGTGCAGCCAAGAGAAATTCGACAAAATGAAGAGAAGGGACTTTTAGGAATAAATGAATACTATTTGATGGAATAAGTGTTACAATTGTACAAAAGTGTTTAGGCCGACATAGAAGGCCTTGCTGCTGACCCTGACCCACAACCACTATACGAGACACACCTGAGAAATCCCAGACGTTCAGCACCATCTTCTTCTTGTCCCGCTCCCTGATTGTCCAGTCGCGTACGTCCACGGTGACCCCGGCCGTCCGCCTGGAGGAGGACTGCTGCGAGCGCTTGATCTTCATCAGCTTATGGACCAGGCTGCTCTTCCCGCTGCCGGCATTCCCCACTACAATAAGCTTCATCCGGTAATACGGAACTGCCTTCTTGAGGCGCTGCTGCAGGAATCTGAATAAGGAGGAGGAATATTCTTAAATTCCAGAATTAAAAAAGAAAAATCATCAGAAAAATAAAGGAATCAAATACAATTCAATCATAAAGACTTGTTCTCCCTGCTATGTGGTTTATTGATAATGTGTTTCATTCATTATTTTAAGATGCCTTTCAAATCTCTTTTGGAAGAAGATGTTACTTTTCACTCCCTTCCCACATACGCGAGTCCATATCCGAAGAGAGGTCCTACCTGACAATGTCTTTGGTTTTGCTTCCAATCAGTTTGAGGTCCAGAGGGAGTTGCAGGCCATCCAGGGGGAGGTCCCACAGTCGGCCCAGCCTGCCCATCTCGTCGGGGAAGGAGCGCAGGCCGGCATTGCGGCTCACGTCCAGGGAAGTGAGAGCCTCCAGCAGACCGACCTGTGGCGGGATCTGACATCAAATAATAAATACATAAAAATCATCATTTTTGGATCTGTTGCTGCGGATGTTCAACGTTCAGCTCACCTCATTGAGCTTGTTGTTGCTCAAGTGCAGCTTCTCCAGTCGGGTCCACTTGTGGACGGGACCGCTTAAATCCAGCGTGGAGATAATGTTGTGGCTGAACATCAACTCACGCAGGTTACTGGATGCCCACAAGCCCGGGCCTGGAAATACTGCAATGCGATTGGTCCTCATGTCCACCGATCTCAAACTGGCGGTAAAAAAGAAAAAAAAAAAAACATGACAATGATGATTTCATTGCAGGGAAAAAAATATTTGCTGCAAATTTAAACAGTTTTACCCCAGCCTAAAACAAACAATAGTTGATAATGATGATGACAGTAATACAAGAACAAAAAAAAAAAATGCTGTAATATTTAAATAAAAACAAAATAGATATTAAACAAATTAAATGACTCTAAACAAAATAAAACAATTTATTAAACAAATTCAATGAATCAAATGAGAAAATTTTGTAACAATTAAATAAAATATGACTTTAGATTGTTTTATATATTGAATGGACTCCCATTATTTCAAAATTATTTCAATGTACAATTCAATAAAATATAGTAAATAAAACTAAAACTGATGATGTTGAAAAACTATTAAATAACCATTTAATGCGTCAGCATGTCAATGAAATATTTCTAGCGTGTTCACACTCACTTAGGTAGGCGGAGTATGGCATCAGAAACAACAGTGAAATTGTTGCTGGCAAGTTTCAGAGTGGTGAGCTTTGGCGGCAGTTGTTCCAAGTAATCTGCAAGCGATAATTATCTCGGTATAAGTCAGAACAGGTTTTACATAATGTCGTGTTTTCACATCCAGTCACTTACGTATTTTGTTGGAGGAGGCGTTGAAGATTTCTAGCTTGGGGCAGCCAGTCAGAAAGCTGGCCGAGATGCCTGTCACGGCGTTCTTGCTCACGTCCAGCAGTTTGAGCTCGGGGAGGTACGGCGGGGGCATGCAGAGCTCGGCCACGTTGTTCCTGAAGATCGCAGCCAACAGTCAACATCGTTCGGACATTCGAGAGGCGTGTCAGCGCACCACAATTTGGAGGGTCCTAACCCTTCCATGAGCAGCTCCTCTAGGTGTTCGGTGGCGCGGCCTAGCTGGCGTGGGAAGGCGGTCAGCTTGTTGAAGGACAAGTTGAGCTGCCGCAGCGACGGGCAAGGGGCCGCCGCGTCCAAGGCGAGGTGCGGACCCACACAGTTGCGAGAGACGTTGAGCGTTGCGAGCGCCGGCAACGCTAGGAGCTCGGCCGGAAGGGACCGAAGCTGGTTGCCCTGCAGGTCCAGTCGGGTCAGGTTGCTTAAGCTCTGCACCAAAAACATATATATATATTTATTGTAGATATGTAGAAATTAACGATCTGTTTAACTGAGGTTATATCCATTTGTAGCAGACCAGGCATCATGAAGAGATGTTAAGAGCATTTTGGGGGGTGAAAATATGACTTAGGCCATTATTTTAAGAAGGTGAAGATACACACTTCAGTCTTTTCGAGTAGTTTGTCAATAAAGCACTCGTGGACACAATCCTAACAGCTTTTGAATTGAGGCTTATTGGCACCTGACAGAGCTCAGAAGGAAACTCCAGCAGGACATTGTGGCTCAGGTCCAGTCTCAGGAGGTAGTCCAGCTGCTGCTGAACCGGCCCGTGGTCCATCAGGCACAACAGGCAGTCCAACTCGTTTCCCGACAGGTCCAGCAGGTGGATCCTCTCCTTCTCTTTGGGAAGCGCTAACGAGCTCTCCAGAGACCCAAATGCTAGAAATGAAAATATCGTGTTTGGAATCCGACTCCACCAGTCTTTATATGTGACAATTTGATTAAAAAGTATAATATTGGGACATATTTTTATGAAAATGCATGTATACAAATACGTTTTTGGTGTCTTCCATATCGTCTGTGTGCATGCTCAGTGTGTTCGCTGTCTATTGGACCACTCTGGAGAAAGAAACATAACAATGTTGTTCGACACAACGATTATCCATCCATCTATCCATCCATCCTTTTTCTGAACAGCTTATCTTATCAAACGTACAAATTTATACAGGGAGTTATGTTCCCGACCCACAGACAATGATTTTTTAAAAAGATAATATGCCTTAAATCAGAGCTAGGCATATGTGATATCCACCTATCTGCCTATGACGGACACCCATTTTGTAATCGATAAACGATAGACAAGAAACTTAAAAAAAAAAGTGGGACTAAGCATGGTCGGAAGCCCATTTTTCCCGTCAATGTAATAGTCTATTTTTGTATTTGAATTTTGAACATAAAACACATTGGAAACATCTTTCAACATAAGAAAACAAACTAAGAATTAAAACATATAGAAAATACATAATATTGGAATCTAAAAATACTCATCCCACATGTTGCAAAATTGATTTGAACACTTTTTAAACATCTGCAAACATTTAAACACGATCAAAACTGCAAGTATCTTATAAATAACAAATAGATTTTGTTATTAGGTCATTCGGTGCCAACTGTTTCAAAGTAGATTTTGCCATATTGCCAATCATCTTGAATGATGTTTTAATAGCACGTTCTGTGGCAATATAATCAGTGAATTCCAGTGGCGTGCACACGCAGACCTTAGGTGGCGATGAAGCACTTGCTCTTCTGCCCTCTCTCAAAAAAGTGCCCTTTGGAAATGTTTTATTTGAGTTGAACGTCCGTGGCTTTTTTTTTTTTTTTAACTTGTCATTCACTCCATGAACTGCGTTATCTTTTTTCACAATCGTAACACACATTTTGTACTAACTACTGAGACACATACTCTATATATAGCATTTATATACATATTCTGTTGAAGTGTGAGGTGCCTAATCGACATGGCAAGGAGCGATTCATAACCTAATCTTGATCTTCTACTCAAAAGCTGTGTCGATCTCAAATCCAAAGTGATACAACACCGCCATCTATAGGGATCCGATAGTCATTACAATGGTTTACAAACTGGAAATTCACAGCCAAGCTGGGCAAGACCTCTTCCATGTCTACTAACGTCTAATTGAAAGACATACTTTCCGAATATATACCTCGGTGGTAGTAAATGGTTGGAGTCTAGTTGATCAACATAAACGTCCCCGGCAGTGAATGATTAATAGTTCAGCGCAGAAAAATGCTTATTTAAACGAGTAAATGACAATAAAAAACGGTGGAAAAAAAATCTGCGATATAGTGTGTCGATGACTGTAATATTTCAAGTACCTCCGCACTGGCGTGTCTGCGGCGTACGTGGTTCCTCTTGAACGAACCCGCCCTCAGCTCCTCTGTGGAATTGTTGTGTGGCTTCAGGGAGACTCCCATCAGTGAATCGCTCCCTAATCAACAGAAAATGATCAATAACACGTCACACTGGTGTGAATAAATGCCGTCCTCACCGTCACTCTCCATGTCGTCGAGGAAGAGGCCTTCGTCCACGGAGAGGAAGCTGAAGCTGGAGTCGTCGCTCTCATCAGAGATGTATCCAGACGTCAGACAGGGGTCCCCCAGAGACTTCAGAGGAGCTACAAGGGTCCTGGAGCGTTGCAAGGAGTGAATGTAGCGTGCCAAGCTGGCCCCTTTACCTTCAAGACAAAGAACATGCATATAAAAATGGGTGTTTTTCTTCTGGGTTTTCCTGCATTTCAAATGTGGAGACGATCACCTCCGCCTAATTTTGAGCTGCCACTAGCTCAAAATCTCTGACATCATGAAAACTGTTATCATCTGACCAGCAGTGTTGTACCAGTTGGGTGCTGGGTAATAAACAGTTGGAAGTTCAGGATTGCTAACAGCGGCGTTACTTTCCTAATCCAAAAGTGACAGAGGTTATGACTGATTTTCAAACGGGTAAATACTGACAACGCAAAGTCAACGTTAATAACGGCAAAACCTTTTCTGCCAAATTCTGTGCTTCTGCCTGTTGGTGACGTCATTCTTTGGTGATGTTCAGGCTGCAGGCATATCTGATTCCAAACAGATTCCTCCTCACATTTTAGGGCTGACTGTCCACACTGTTTTTTAGCAACTGTCCAAATGGTATCCGGCCCTGTTCAGACTGGGCCACATTATTGATCCATCTGACAGGTTGCTGCAGCAACAATGTCGGAACCGAGGTGTTTTCCAGCACATGTAGTGTTTGACGTCATATAATTTTGACAAGGAAAAACATGGCGGTTTCGCACCCAGGTATTTTGGCCTTGTCACTGTCAAGTAGAGGTGCAGAAAATCTGAAACGCACCAAACGTTTTCAATGCCGGGCAAGGCGCCATTATTTACCGCTTCACACTTTGATTGGCGCTATCTGGTCTGGCACATTGGGTCTCGTGTCACGTAGATTTATGTCACGGATAATCAAAAATGATCGGTGTATTTGGAGCAGACTGAGAAGCATCCTGTTCAAATGCAATGTGAAACTACCTCACAAATGTGGTTTCAATCCCACTTGCAAAAATCTGATTTCATGTCCTTTGTGACTGTTCAGACCACAAAAGAGCCATCCAGTTTTAATCTGGATGTGCTAAAACTCAGATTTTGGCTGTCAGTGTGAAAAAGGCCTTTGTTTCCACAGTCGCTTTGTGTTTTGCTGTAGGCGGAGCCTCCTTGCCGCACCTGGTCATAAATGATGTCATCTAGTATTTGGGTGTGGTCAGCAGAACGAAGGCTGATTGTCTTAATTTCTACAAGATTTCCAGTTTAGCCTCGCGTGTTATGAATGAGAAAGAAAAGAAAAAGAAATTAAATGTGTTTGAGCAACATCTTGTCCCTGCCAGAAGTACCATACTCATGATTTGTTGGTCTTTTGCCAGTAGTTCTGAGAATTTTCATTTTCTGCATTTTCTTCCTTGTGTAGGTCAGATTCGACTTTTGTATTTGTACCTGTGCTTTGCAGCCGTTGCTTTTCCACCAACCTGTTTTTGTTTGTATTAACAATCTCTCAGGTATTAGTGTTTTCAAGATGACCTTTTGTCGTTTTTTGCAGTACGTCATCATTGCCACTTACAATATAACAAATGAACCGTCTGAATGGATGAGCTACTACTATCACCAAAAATGTCCACTTTATCCTTCATGTTTCAAGATGAGATTAAATTAAAGCAAAATATAAAGTGAACACTTTTACTCTCAACAACTTTGCAGATTCAAGGCGATTGTCAGTATATACTCTAACCATATATATATATATATATATATATATATATATATATATATATACACACACATACATATATACATATACATATATACACAGTACATACATATATCAACCCATGTTTGCTTAAAATGCAATCAAGATACAGATATTGAAGCCTTCTCACTGTTGCTGTAGCGCAGACTGTGCGTCCTGCCTCTGTGGGACAGCAGGGGGCAGAGCCAGGCTGCGTCCAGACGGCCCAGACGAAAACCGCCGAGGCACAATGCGTTGTTGTTGAGGTCCAGGCCCAGGCGGCCCAGCAGCTGGATGACCATCGGCCCGTCTCCGCGCTTCACGCTGACGGCCAGCGCCCGGCGGAGGTGCTGTTCATGGGCGCCTTGGCTCAACAGGAGCTCCACCAGCTCAATGGGGCCTCCTTTCTCGCACACCTGGAACACACACCCAGTGGAAGCGCGAGCCACGATTGGAGTTATGCTCTCTCTGTATCATCGAGTTTCAACTATACGGGTGGGTCTGGAAGGCACCCCAGGGGTTAAAATAAAATACTGGTGTGCACACCTGGTAGATGAGGGATTCAGTTTTGGTCTTCTTGTTGACGTCGGCCCCAAGCTCGATAAGGCACTCTGCCATGACGGTGTCTCCGTCCTCACATGCCTTCTCCAGCATGCTGTAGTGCAACTCCGAGTTGGCGCACATCTTGGACAGAGCCAAGCACGCTGACCGACGGAGCTGAGGATAAAGAAACAGGGATGTGGTCGGCTCCATTTCAGTGTGAAAATGTCATCTGTAATGCAGGGTTTAATAGTTTTGGAATTTTCATGACAATTAGTTTTATGCCTGTTTTGATTTTTTTTTTTTTTCAATTTAGTTACCGGTATTTTTAATTAGTTTTCATAGCGAGGTAGTTTTTACGAAAATGCTTCATTTTAGTTTAGTTTTTTTTATTAGTTTTAGTACTTTGTATTATGTACAAGATTAAAAAAAACCTTTCCTTTACGTTAATTTAAGTATAGTGTCGTAAATATTCACCAAAAACATTTTAAAAATACATTACAAATAAGTGCAGTGCATAATGCTGATTCTAAAGTTAGATGCATGACAACCTTAACGTGTAAACCAGGATGGTCTCACTTTCCATCCCTTGTTTGCAAAGTTACCAACTTTTAAAGTGAATTTGTGGCTTGGACTCTTGATTAAACCTAGTTGTATAGTATACAGTTTCTAGTGAGTAACGTAAAAATAAAATGCAATTTCAGTTGACTTTTATTTTGTAGAAGCATTTTTTATTGTGTTGTGTTTTGTTGTTTGTTTATTTTATTAACTAAAATGTTATTTTGTTAGTTTTTGTTACCAACTTAAATAACCTTGCTCTACTCAACTCCCTGTGGTGTGACATACTGGATTCTTGCCGTGCTCGGGAATGTCGGACTCTCTGAGGTGCTGGAATATCTGACGGTCAAAGTTTTCCCTCTGCAGCTCCACAGCTGATCCTGAACAGGCATCCAGCATCCTCAGCGCCACCTGGAAACACTGCAGAGACAAATTGGTTAAAATAAATTAATCATTCAACTCACATTGGTTAACCTTTTCAACACAACCGTAATTCATACTTCCTGAAAAATTCAAATTATTCAACCTTAAAAAAACAAATTCGCCATTCAGTCCCACTTGCACATTCAACATTTCAATTTGACATCCTTCCAGTTAAGTCCCCGATGGTGTAGTGGTACACACACCGAGATGTGAGTAGGCAGTGCTGGATCGATTCCTGCTAGGTTGTGCATAGTGAAGGGCCATTTCGGTGGGATAGAGGGCGCTTATACTTTTGGAAGTGTTTAATTATCATACCGGAGTTGAAATCAATTGAAATTCTGTGACTTATCGAGGGCACGGGCGCCCTAAATGACGTTAGATACCTTGAGCAGTAAGTCATAATCCTCCTTGTACTGGCCCAGTGAGGCCACCAAGACTGAGGCCAGGACGGGAACAATCATCCTGGAGAGCTTCTTCTTGGATACCAAGTAGCTGAGTAGGGTCAGACCCCAGTAGTGAATTTCTGTAGGATAGCAGGGAAGCATGAATTATTATAGATTTTTTTATTTTTATTTTTTTTAAACCAGGAATTTCATGAGCCCACCTCGATCCTGCGGGAACATCTGCAGCGTGTGGAGCACTGTGTCAATGCCCCCCTGTTGGCAGAGCAGGTCTACTGCACCTGAGCAGTCAGCCAGAGCGGAGAGCACCTTAAAGCCGTACACCTGGATGGTCGGACACCTGATGAACTATACACACATACAATGAACCAGTCCCAGAATTAGTCCAGACTACAATAGAGAGGCACTAGTGTATTATTGTGCCGGACGGCCACCGCAGCCTTCGTACCCTGTTGAGAACCTCCAGGTAGACGGCGTGCGCTCCCTCCACCACACACTGGTTCTTCAGAACCTTTAGGGACACGTCGGCCATGTCGGGGTCTGCCACCGAGGCCCCGTGCTCTCGCAAGCTCCGGTCTGGGAAAGTTTAGCGTGCCACATGCTACATTGTAACTCGACAGGAGCATTTTGACTTCGGGTCTGCCGACCGCATCGTACCTGGACAGAGGAAGACCAGGCTGGCCCGCAGGGCCTCCAGCTGAACATCCGGCTGGAAGTTATGGACCTTCATGACGCTCAGGATCTGACCAACGGCCATGTTGAGCTCGTCCAGGCCGGCCGTGCGGCCCTGGAAGAGGAGGCTGAGCAGGCGGCAGGCGCTGACCGACACCTGGACCGAGGCCGGGTGCCTCTTCATCATCTCCACTACGTTGACATGGAGGCCGCTGGACAGCAGCGTGGAGCGCATCTTAGCTTCAACACAAAGGTAAGATATTCCTTAACTATGGACTAAGAAAAAGCTATCAATTTAGGTAGTGTGGACCCCTTATACTTTTGGTCGCACCTGCAGATTCACCTATTTGCAGATTTTCTTAAAATATATCTTTTTAAATATTTTTACTTTTTTTTTTGGGGGGGGGGGATTAGCACAAACCATGCAATGGCATTGTATCCCCACTTATTCAAGAATCATCTGGGTAAAAATACATTAATACGTGTATTTAATTTTTTCAATGTATGTATTTTTTCAATGCAATTAAATGGGTGAATGTTAATTATTCCCGGATTTTCGCTATTCACGGGCCGGCTCGTCCCTAACCTCCACAAATAGCCTTTTTTTGTCTTTTTTAATGTGAGTGTATGTGCTTTGCATGTTTGTTTTGGTGTACGCGTGTATCTGTTTCTTGTATTTTTGCATGTGCATTGTATGCGTGTTATTGGTGTGTGGCTTGTGTGTGTTTGATTGTGTGCGCTTTTCTCCCTTGATTTCATGGTAGTTATTCGGCCACGTCCACACATTTTTGTCTCCTGTGTGCTTCCTGTTTTTACTCTCTGCACGCCAGCTTTGCATCCTGTTCCCTGCCTGTTTGGATTCAGCACACATACACCTGCTACCAACCAGGAACTGTTTTCCTTCACCCATAGCTACCCGCACCATGTTTGGAAAGAGACAATAAATATATAATCATCATAATCTGATGTTCTCCCCTCTTATCTCAACATTTGGGTCCTTCTGCCCACCTGAGCTTTAACAGTTTGTACTGTATGTGCGTTGGCAGAGTTTTGTACATATGTGTTTTGTGCGCATTCATGTATTTGTATATGTTTTGTGTGTGCGTGTGATTGCGCGTGTGTGCACGTGCTACCAGGAAGCCCAGGCCCACTTACGATTTCTGGTGACCAGCGTGGCGATGGCGCTGGTGGCGGCCTCGAAGACGCGGGGTGAGGAGGAGTGAAGCAACATGGCCGCCATCAGCTGTCTGTGAACAGGAGTCCTAAAAAGATACGCACATACACACAGTTTGGACCACAAAATGTTTCTAAACTATTACACTTTACTAACAAAAGTGATATCTCTCTCTCTCTCTCTCTCTCTCTCTAATACATATGTGTATGTATGTATATACATAGATATATGTATGTATATATCAATAAAATAAAAAATGACTTTGGTCCATGTGGTGCATGTACGGTACGTATTATTGATGAATAGTACCGGTCATCCTGCTCCTCTTCTGGATGATTCCTACCAGCTCCATGCACCAACAGACTGTGGATAGCCCAGCATGCAGCTTCCTGCACGGGGTCATTGGAATTCTTTATATTTGATTCATTTTCTAAGATGGATTTGCAAAGCCTGACCTGAACATGCGGTTCTGCGGCATGGAGATCCAGCGCAGTGCAGCAAATCCCCATCCAGCCCAGGTCTAAGTCCTCCACATGCTCCGAGGCGCCCCCACGGTTCTCCTCCGCCTCACCGTCCTCCAAACCCTGCTCGGCCACCGCTCTACTCTGCACCATGCTGGATGCTAAAGAGCACGACATCACTTCATGTGTATGAGAATTTGTGTGTTTAGTGTTTTTGTGATTGCTTTGTCCATGTTTTGTGTGTGTTTTGTTCATGTTTTTTAATGTTATTTGATCTACATTTAACCAGGTATTTTTAATGTGACCTCAACAAGAGGCAGCAGAATTTTTACAGTACATAACAAAAACTTTTGGAAAATAAATAAAAACAAAGAATAAAAAATAAAGCTGTCAAGAGTCTGACAATTTGAATTTGGCTTGCAGGGCGTTTCCATGCAGGGGCAGCAGCATAGTGAAATGGTTTTTTTTATCCAGCTCTGTCAGGACATGAGAGACAGTCAGAGTAAGGAAATAAAGTTGATCGTAGACTATGTTGGCTTTGGTTCCTAAGAAAGTCAATTCCAAGATAGAGTGGGACCAAACCTACTAAATAAACCAACGAGTTCAGACAGTGACGACCATTCAGCTTTTTTGTATAAAGTGCAATGATGAATCAGATTCTTCTCATTTTGTATACGTGTGTTTTTGTTGGAGTGGGTGTCTGTGGTTTTTGTACGTGTACTTTTGTGAATTAATGTGTTTTATTTATATTTATGTAAGCGTGTGTGTCCTCACTGAGGTCTGCCAGGCAGGAGAGGGCGGCGGCCTGTAACGTGGCATTGCGGGGGAATGTCTGACAGGCCCTTACCGCCACCCGGGCCACGCCGTTCAGCACCAGGATGTTGTAGTAGCTTTCTGAGTGGCGACACATACACAACCATTCACGCACGTACACAAAAACGCAATAGCACACGCGGACAAGCACAAATGCAAACAGATCAATCACATTGACCTGCCTAATCAACTGACAAGTACCTTTGTCACAATGTTATCCCAGTTGACGCAATCCAAACAAAGAAGCCTCCATTTCCATACTTGATATTTTTGATAAACACTGTTACTGCAAGTTTTTCATTTACAAACATGCCAAACCAACCCAACCAAAGTGGATAGATTTTTTGTCTTCGTGTTTATTTCTAGTCGTTGTATTTATTTCTTTTGTGCAAGTTGGCTATCAGAGCTGGGCACTTGACCATTTTTTGCCCGTCCGGCCGCGGCCCTCCACCCTTGACTTGACTTGGGTACCCTTCCGGTCGCGACCGCCCCAGCCATATTCATAAACATTGTCGTCCCCGCCCCATTCCGCCCTCCGACCAAAAAAAAAAAAAAATGCATTTTATTCTTATAGCAAACCACTAAACACAGCTGGTTTGCTATGGCGTATTTCCGGAAATAGGGACGACGACAGAGAAATGCATGAACTCCACCTTGATGTGGCTGCGTCATCCTTGAGTTAGTACTGCGCGCAGCTTGAATATACTCCCCCCCCAAAAAATAAATAAATAAATAAATAATAATAATAATATATGCGGCACGGTGGTTGACTGGTTAGCATGTCCGCCTCACAGTTCAGAGGTCGTGGGTTCGATCCCGGCCCTGGGCTCCCTGTGTGGAGTTTACATGTTCTCCCCGTACCTGCGTGGGTTTTCTCCCGGTACTCCGGTTTCCTCCCACATACCAAAAACATGGTAGGTTAATTGAACACTCTAAATTGTCCCTAGGTGTGATTGTGAGTGCGGATGTTTGTTTGTCTCTGTGTGCCCTGCGATTGGCTGGCAACCAATTCGGTGTGTCCCCCGCCTACTGCCCGAAGACTGCTGGGATAGGCTCCAGCACTCCCCGCAACCCTTGTGAGGATAAGCGGTATAGATAATGGATGGATAATATATATACTCGTGGACACAAGTTGTTTTGAAACAAGTCAAGGGGCGTCGCTTCAAAAAGACAGCGACCACAATGGATATCGTGCCTGCTACAACCATAAAGGGACCGAGATGACTAGACGATGCATTTAATTTTATTGTGAAAACGATCTGGAAGGTGGCGGCTAAGGGGGAACGTGGGTGAGTAAATTCTTTCTACACACAACGCTGCTAGACTAGTTGCTTTGCAGCAGCAACGAGCTGCGTGGGGCATCCTCTGCGTGTGGGAAACTGTATGTCATCGCAACATGTGACATAATGGACCGATCAGAGCAGCAACAAATCCTTATGTGTGCGTGGCATGTGTTGCAGACCTGTCGCCAACAGCACAATGCGTCAGTCATGTGAATCAATGTGGTAGTTGTTTGTGTAAGGAGAGACGTGAGACAGCAACGTGCCGTCATTTTTCATGGCGAACCAAATTGTAATCGTCAATTGTCGTCCGTCAGTCAGTTAAGTTTGTTAGTTACCTCACACCCAAAACCCCCCAAAAAACGTCACCAAAATGGGAATGACAGTCTGCCACTGACGGACTCCCATCTCTGATACATTCTAACCTATAACGCCTCATCCCGATTCCTTCATATAGTAGATTATTTTTTGTTCAAAATGTACGTTTTTGTGCCGAAATGCGTTAACAATGTGTTTAAAAGTGTGTTCAAATATGCAGGTGGGATAAAAACATTTTAAACATTTTGAAAAGTTATTTCTTTTTTATACAGTCTCTCTCTCTTGCAGATTTTCACATGTTGCAGGTGGGTCTGGAACTTTTTGTATCACTGAAAAGGAATTCACTGTATGTAGCAACAACTCTCATTTTATAATTTTCCCACTTATCAATGCATGCGTGACGGACATGCTCAAAATTATTTATCATAATAACCATCATTATTCTCCTGACCTGAAGTGAACCTCCGGAACAGGCAGCACGCTGTCTCCTGGAGCTCCTCGTCCTGTGGGAAAGCGTCCATGGCCGAGATGAGCGCACAATAGCAGCGAGCGCTGCCGGACATCAACATCTCCACGTTACTGCCTGCAATAAGACATCACAGTACTATTAGAGTAATGTGATTTTTTTTTCCCATAGGAAGCAATTTAAAAATTTTAATTACATTTAGTAGCCAATGTTTAAAGTAATACTGTATGTGGACATTTTTTATTGTCAGGAAGTATTGGGACACAAGTGAAATTAAGAATAGAAGAAAATGTTCTTCTCACGGTTTCTACTCTTCCATGATGACTTTCTATAGGAATATTTGTTAATGGCCTGGTTCTTCCCCACCAAACTCATCAAAGTAAACCTTTTATGCTGCCTTGCTTTTTTTAATGTTGATAAGATGAACATCTAAGATTCAGAGGGCAAGTTTAGACCACTTGTTGATTCATTATTTGATTAAGAAGTATCTAAAGTCACAGATCAATACAACATTGTGTGGACATCTATCTATCATAACATTGAGCACCCCAAAATCCCTCTGCCCGCAATTGAACAGGATGTTGGACATCATGGTTTGAAGCAGCCATTATAGATGAATTTCAGGGCTTGTATTTTGGGAATTTGCCCAAATTAGCCCCAATAGGAAGAAGGTAAGCGCCAGACCAATTTTGGCAAACGTATGTGTTCACGTGGTATTTAATGGTTTTTAATGGTCCCAAATGCCAACTCAACCCAAAGGTCACTCAGAAGTAAAAGTTTGCAAAAATTACCCCCTGACAACAATTTCCCCAATCAACATTAATTTGTGCTGCTCAGAAAGTCAGTCATTTGGGGTTAGTTGCTGAGTCACTTTGTGAACTCACCCAAATGAATCCCAATCAAAAGCAGGCATATACTTGACCAGCGATTCCCAACCGTTGCACGATGCTCATCACGGCTGACACACACAGGACGGTAAGTCTTGGGTGTTAACCTCGACACTTTCCTTACATGCTGCCAGTGCACCGCCTCTGTTACTAGCCCGAGCTGCTCATGCTAATGCTACTGGAGTACATCTATGTGAATAATAGTATTGCATTCAACTAAACAGGCCAAGATTTCACACGAAGTGAGTACATTTTTTAGGAAATTGAGACAAGATTGTCCTTTTATTTCAGAATAGTGCTTTTTGTGATGTAAAATATGTGCCTTTACTCAAAAGTTGGCATACACTGAACTACACAGATGGCTGACAGAAAACTGTGAATCATTTTGCCTACGCCATTCGATGGTGGGCGGAGCATTGTCAAATTTGGTGAAAGTCATCATTTAAATGATTCAGCATGAAAGAGGAAATAAAAAATGGGCACCAGTTGCACCAATGGACACGAAAATGGGTGGACATGTCTATCCTGATGCAAAAAACGTCTGACGGACCCGTGCCTGAAATTAAACAGGAAGTTCAATTTTATATCCCCTTTCAAGTTAGAAAATTTGAGAGGATATGAGTTTAACACAAAATTGGGTGGATATGTCTATAACAGGACGCACAAAAAAGACTCATGGATGCATGCCTGAAATTGAAGAGGACTTTGGCCATTCTGGTTTGAAACAGCCATTTTGGGCAAATTCCAGTGCTTTGATGAACTCCAATTACGGAATTTCCCTAAGTGAACCCCAATCAAAAGCAATTATTATGGACTAATAGGCAACGCTAAAATGCAAAGCTTCTGGCATTTCCCTCATGATGTTCTGCATTAATTCGGCAAGATATGAGTGTGAGATTTCATACTTTAAGCAGAAGTCAACACAAACATATTTTTTTCCATGATATATTCCCATCAGGCCCACTAGTTGAAACACGGCATTCTGATTAATTTTGCGTTTGTGGAATATAAATTAAGTAGCAAAATGCACTCGTTTTTAGCTATTTCTGGTGGTGACCATTTTGTCTTCTGTCGACTGAAAATGACATCACAACTGCTCACAACGACCAGTCTCGGCTGACCTGTTTTCTGAATCTGAGCCATGATTGGTCGTTGCGAATAGTTGTGATGTCATTTTCAGTCGACAGAAGACAAAATGGTCGCCCCCGGAGATGTCTGAAAACGAGTGGATTAGCACTTATTCCACAAACACAATATTTATCAGAATGCCTTGTTTCAACTAGTAGGCTTGCATAGAACATATTCTTGAAAAAATTATGTTTGCATTGACTTACGCTTTAATGGATACGGAATATGACCTCAATACGGTGCAAATAAAGTATACACAGTTGTGCTTGTGAGCTTGTTGCGGTTCAAGATGTTCCGTGTGTATCATTATCATCATCATGTGACCACTTTCTGGAGAACAATTCCAAGTAGTCTAGTCCTTTGCCACTTCCTAGAAAGCTAGTGGGAAAAAATCATTACGGAATAAATGCCATTAAACAGTTGGTGGGGGTACCGGTACTTCCCACACTGTGTTATAATCTTCGTCACGCACAATCGCTGCAAGCGGACAATTATATAATCACAATTGCTACACATGGGCTAAATAAGTCCCTGCATTACATCAGCAGAGAGGTTTCCACACAGGGCAGGACAGACAAATAGAAAGTACATCCGCTTGGGAGCCTGGCGAAAAAAAGGAAAATGTCCCCTCTTTTGCTCTTCTTGGAATATACAATAGTAATTTATCCATGGAAGTCATTATGAGGACAGAGGCAGAAGGGTTGCTATTATTTGCTAATGGGGAAGCTCGTTAATGAGGCTTTCATATTAGACACGCATGTGGTTTCATTCGAATATCAATGATTAATATGTGCTTCAACCAAAATGAAATACTTTTAGTGCCCAGTTAATGCTTCTTTATACTCGCATCACTGTGGCAATGTGACGTCCAGTTTACTTTTTTACTCATTTTCTCTTGGTTCTGTTCTGTTTTAATCAACAAAGTTATGTGCGTGTTAAAAGGCACTGTTTGGAAAGAATCTGTTCAGGTACATACATGTACATTTACAGTTCAAAATCGTCCTGTAAATGCAGAAAATATCAAAATGTTCAACATATATAGACATATATAATTTGTATACCGGTACTTGATGAATGATGGAGGAGGATCTTACTAGGTCTAGACAGGGGGAGGAGAACCTTCATGGCTTGCAGCAGCAGCATGGGGTTGTCGGGGAATCCGTGCAGTGCAGCAAGAACCACCACGTGGTCTTGGTTCTCCACAAACTCCACCAGGTGCTCGTCACTCACTGCAGCATCGCAACAGATTAGTATTATAAGAAAAGAAAAACAGCTATGATGCATTAAATAGAGAAGGCATAAAATTATTTCAAACAAAATGTACTTTTCCTTGAAATATTTCCATAATTATGTTCTGAAGAAACAGTGGTATGTCCTGTCCAGTATTAAAAAGTCTATGCAAACGACTCTTATTTCAACAATTGGTTCATTAAAACAAAGTATCAACGGTCAGCTAGCTCGTGGAAATAGTATTGTGTGACATCTAAAACAAGACCAGACATATCAAACAGTTTAAATGTCAATCATATGCTTAAAACGTAATGTTCGAGTGCAAAGGTTGTTGAAGGTTCATTAAAACAAATGAAGGGCTGTTCAGTAATAGTGTGAAGTGTGTAACAAAAGGAAAACACTTCTTGCTTAAAGTAATGTTCAAATTCCAAGGTTGTCGATAACTGATTCGTTAAAGTAATAAAGTAAAGCTAGCTTGTAGAAATTGTATTGTGTGATATTTGCAACAATAACAAAAAGTTGTTATTGACAATCATCTGCTGAAAGCATATCGTTTGAATTTAAATGTTGCCTGCAATTGTTTTATTAAAAAAAAAGTAATTGCCCCGTAGCTTGTGGAAATTGCATTGACAATAAAACAAGTGTCTATAGCCAATCATCTGCTTAAAGTGTAATGTGTGAATTCCATGGTTGTTGAAAATTAGTTTATTAAAACAAAGTAACTATTGTCCTGTGGAAATTGTATTGTGGGAGATATATAACAACAAAAAGCATTTATTGAAATTCCATCTGCTCTAAACCTAACATTGCATTCCGAAGTTGTTGACACTTGATTAATTAATTCAAAGTAATGAAGGTCGGCATCATTCTTGACACTGTTGTATGGTCCAAAACATGTTTTGTTTGGTTGTCAAATTTCACGATGTTGCCAGAACATGGAAAACAACATGTTGTCACACGTCGAGCGATGAACACGACCAATCACCTTGATGAAGGAGCACCTGCAGAGCTCGGCAGCCTTGGAGCTGTACCTCCTCACTGGTGGGAAAAATTTTCATGGCCTGCACCGCTAGGCCGAACACGTCCTCCTCCTCATCCTCCAGCAGCAGTAGCGTGATGGCGTCTGCATGAGACACAGAAGCCGTGATGATGTCTCGCGCTCTCCAACAAGTCAAGTTTATTTTAAAATTAAATTAAAATTCAGATGTTTTCTGCTGAGCAACAAATTTCTGAGCAGATGCATGACCGTGAAAAATGTTCTTTTTGTCACCGGCAAGGTTGTTCTCAACAAAGGAACAGCATCAGATAGTGAGATAGTTGTACATTTCTACTAGTAGACTAATTACGCACACTTTCTTAATCACACTAAGCACCTTTACAAAAGGGAACTGCCCGGACTTCATTTAAGCTAATTGCATTTTGGAAGCGTCTTAATTGTGCGGTTTAACGACATTAAGGCTTAATGGTGCTGTCAAAAACACTTTTGTGGTCAGGAATATTGAATACATTATACAGTATATGTGAAGATTTGTGTGTATGGAAATATCTTGTTCAGAAGTACATACAGTATGATTCAAGCAACATTTTCTGTTGCTTAGTATGGACAAAGAATAAAGACAATTGTCCTCATTCACCAACAAAACAAATGTAATGCTTAATTTATTATAATAATTAGCATACATGGTTACATCTTTGCTGTGGGTACTTCTAAAGTTACTTCTATGTTACTTGCTAGGTCATTTCTTCGCCTAAGTTACTTCCAAGTATAAGTTACTTCTACCTTACTTCTTGGGTTTTTCCTAGGTTATGTTTTAGTTCAACTTACTAACTGGCACATGCTACTGCTACTTGCTAGGGACTTGTATGTTGTTTCCTAGGTTACCTCTTAGCCCAGGTTTCAGCCTGGTAAAAGCTGCCTACATCTAAATTACATGTCCTGGCTCAAGGTACTTCAGGGTATAAGTTATTACATGGTACAACTCACTTATATTGTATATACTGTAACTTCCTAAATTAGGCATACGTCTTAGTTCATGTTACTCATAGGTACAAGTTACTTTGACCTTACTCTCTAGGTTAGATCTCAGCTAAAGTCACCGCCTGCTACAAGTTACTTCAACATGATTTTTTAAGTTAGATCAAGTTGCTGCCTGCCTGGTACAATCTATTTTTATGTATGTTACTTCTTGGATTACACGTCGGCTCAGGGTACTATTATATACAGGATTTTGCTGCTTGCGACATGAAGATTACTTTTTTGACGCCGATTGGCTGGCACCGACAAGAGATGGACCGGGACCACATGGTCGATTACATATGTAGGATTGAACGCGGTGGCGGTTAGGCGATGCCCAGTTCTGCAAATGATGTCTATGTTACTTCTGGTTCTCAGCTCAAAATACTACATGCAAGTTACTTCTATTTTCTTTCCTGGGTTACCTCTAAGCTAAAGTTACTGCCTGGTAAAAGCTTTGTCTACGTTAGGTTCTAAGTTATGTCCTTGCTGAAGTTACTTCAAGGTACAAGTTCTTGCCTGGTAAAACAAATATTACTTCCTAGGTTATGTCTTAGCTCCAGTTACTTGTGGTTTAAAGTTACTTCCATGTTACATCCTAGCAGAGATAGGCACATTACCCTATTTTACCTGTCCGTCCTCCGTCCGCGAATCTAGGCACCTTTGCGTCCTCGTCACTCCATCCTTATTCATAAAAATAATCGTCCTCCAACCCCTTCTGTGGTCGTCCTTTTAAAGCACTTCCGTACTTACATTCTGTCAGTCCTTCCTCCCCGTCGCCCAAAAAAAAAAAAAAAAAGCATCCGGGCATGCCGTGGCAGAGGTGCTAACAGTGGACGTTTCATGATTCATATTACATATTATTCAAATCTCATTAGCTGGCTAATTTCCTATTCACATCCACTTAACAAAACAAAATTGCTATCCACCTTTTTCCTACGCCCAACACATACCTTATCCCGGATTAGACACACAAGACAGGTAGGGCACATTTCTGTCAGTCAGTGAAATGTCCTAAGGAATAATCCATGGAATTACATGTGTTGAACCACTAGTGCAGGGGTCCCCAGCCACCGGGCGGGCCGTGACAACGCCCTGGAACTACTTACTCATTATTTTCTGGGTTACATTTTAACTCCAGCTACTTCCAGGTATTAGTTAATTCCTGGGTTACATTTCATTTCAATCACTCCCAGGTAAAAGTTACTTCTACATTACATTTTACATTTTAGTGATGTGATGTACTCTGTTTCTTTTTTCTCCATTCCAAGTTAACTCATTTTATTTTTGCATGACAGTAAATAATGTTAACATGCTACTTAAAAACTGGCCTATATATTTTGAAAGGCGTATTTGCACTATTTAGTTGCACGTAATACCAAAAACAAAAACGCTCATGGTGGTTACTTGATTGCTTGAGAACAAATGCTGAAGCAAAATGAAAGCACTTTAAACTAAAATAAAAAATGAACCGAAAATAATTGATTAAAAATAGACACCGGTATCTGCCCCTGTTGGAAAGTACCTGAGCGCAGAAGGAGGGACAGAGCATGGAGGGCAACCACGGCCACCCGGCTGTCTGCGTGGTACTGCGACAGAACCCTCAGGATTTGCCTGTACACACACACATGCGCGCACCCCCGCGCGCACGCACACACACACGAAAACATACACACACATGACTAGATAATTTCAACCGATCCTGTTTTGTATTGACATGCTTGAGAGTATTCATCAGAACAGGCTTAGTGCATTTTTGGAATGCACAAAATGTCAGACAGCATTTTCTCAAAGTGGAAGTGTGACACTGTCTGTTGAAAAAGGAATTGAAAGGTTGTGGTTGTTGAGAACACCCAAAGGCATACTGTTCACCTGACAGACATATAATTAAAAGAGACAGTTGCCAGGAATGAACTGTATTATTCAGCGTGGCACTCTCTTTCAATGAATAACCTGTACAAAGATACAACAAGGATGTCCAAAGTGCAGCTCGAGAGCTAATTGCGGCCCACGACATGTTTTTGGTTGGTGTTATGTTTATTGGTGTTAAGGTGTGAACGAGATGCAGCTACTTACTGGTCAGGTCTGTTCAAGTGCTCCAGAATGCCTGGACACGTTTCCAGCAGCTGACACATCAGTGACCATCCCACCTGCGTCGAGAGGATGACATCATCACATTAGAGCAGGGGTGTCAAACTAACGTTTTGGGACGTTTTGACTGTTAACTCAAATAAAAGTATGACCGCCTCATATTGCATATGCACAACAAAATTGATGAATAACTAGTTTTGAAATCAGATGGCAGTAAATACTGTTTGTTCAGTGAAGACAATTTGCAATTTTGATAGTTTGGCAAGAAACATTAAGTCGATACAAATAATTTGCTTTTGTGGACCACGGAAAATGATGTGGTGGGTCAGAACTGGCCCCTGGGCCTTGAGTTTGACACCTGTGACAGAGTGTAGCGTGAACTCCCTTTTATCACGGGGATATTTTTCAGATCCACCCACCAAACGTAAAAATCTGTGGGAAAGACGATATAAAAAACTGTTTGCCTAGCCGACACGCTTTCAACACATTCAAACCTATCAAAACATACTTAACAGGGAAGTCAACCCCAAAGTTTTTCTTTACAAGAATATGTTCTATGCGCCTTCACTAATCTAGACACGGCATTCTGATTAATATTGCGTTTGTGGAATGTGAGTTAAGCAATAAAATCCACCCGTTTTTGTCCACGTCATGGGGCGGCCATTTTGCCACTTGCTGTCAACTGAAAATTACATCACAGTTGCTCAGGGCTCTGCTAACGACCAATCATGGCCCAGCTTCACAAAACAGGTGAGCAATGATTGGTCGTTACCTGAGCCCTGATCAACAGTGATGTCATAATGAGACGACACAAGTGACAAAATGGACACCGCTAAAAATGGCCAAATGGGTGGGTTTTGGATTTTTTTTTCTTCAACTCATATTCCACAAACGCAATATTAATCAGAATGTTGTGTTTTGACTACAGGAGGCTGAGACTTAAAACAAAAGAGAATTTGTCATGTCATGTCATCTTCCAAACCGCTTATCCTATATAGGGTCGCGGGGAGTTGCTGGAGCCTATCCCAGCCGTCAATGGGCGAAGGCAGACTACACCCCGAACTGGTCGCCAGCCAGTCGCAGGGCACACATAGACACTGTCACTGAGCGGGAATCGATCCCACGCTGCCCGCACACAACTCAGGCGTGTGTACCACTACACTATCAGCGGACATCAAAAGAGAATTTATAATTGTTTATTTAAACACCAACATGTTCAACCGACCAATGCAATTTTATCTAACAAAAGTCTGTAACAGTAACATAATGTGAAAGGCCAAAAATCTATGAAATAGCGGGGGCGGCGGCGCAAAAAATGAACTACAATATAACGGTAGAACATTAGAGGCAACAACAATCACATTACTTTCATATGTCTGGAAATGTTATGCCTCAAAGGGACTCTTATATTGCAAGTGAAGGTGTTCAATGCAGAAATGACAAGAAAGGTCCAACCAAGCCACAGAAAATCAGTTATTAGTCTTTCATTTGCTATCATCGCGGGAGCCTACGCTGGGCTTTATTTGGGACAGATGTCTATTTGTTTGGGTCGGGACGGCACACGAACAATGGCGGTGTGTTGAAGTACCTGCTGGACTCCTCTGCTGTCCATGTGTGACGACAGTGCAGCCATGAGCAGTTCATGGATGTCTGTGTCTGCAAACAGCTGGCACGCTGCCAAAGAGACACCACATGATAGCATGTTGACCTTCAGTTCTTCACACTAGTTTTGTGTGCTTTTGCTTTGTGGCATCGCTACAATAGTTGAAGGGCTAGTTGGACATTACATATGTTTGGGAAGGGGTAATTGGAGAACTAGTTGGACAGGTGACCTGCAAGTGAAGGTTATTGGACATTAGATATACTAGGGAAAGCCAACAACCTACAGTATAATTGAAGGATTAGTTGGACATTATAGGTAGTTGGACAATTGAGCTACGATACAAGGAGTAGTTGAAGCCACACTAGCTGGACATTTGGGTTGCTCTGAAGGATGTACTGTATGTGAGCTTCAAGTTAAGGACTAGTTGGACTAGCAATGGCAAGACTGGTAATATTAATAGGACATGGCATTTTAGGGGGTTTGGACATTTTCTCATTTAGGAAAGGAGTTGTTGCACATTTCAAGTTGATGGACATTGGATGTAAAAGGGAAGGAGTGTTTCAAGAACTTTTCAGACAGTAGATATGAGTGAAAAAAGCAGCTGAAAGATTTGTTGGACATTTGGGGTAGCTGGACCTTGGATCTATTAGAGCAGACATATTTGACTTGGAAGTGAAGGATTTGTTTGGCAGATGAGCTCCTTGGTAAAGTTTCCAACCTACAAGTGATGAATAGACATTTGGACTTCTCGAGTAGAAATAGATGATCTCCAGGTGAAGGACTCATTGGACTTTGCATCTCTAAGACAAAATTAATTAGAGATGTGATTTTTTTCCCCAAAGAGGCAGTTGATAGAATAGTTGGTTATTTGTGGTAGTTGGACATTAGCTCTATAAGGAAAAGAGTAGGTGAAGGATTAGTTGGCCATTTGGAGTAGATAGCCATTTTATTAAGTACAATAAGCGACCAATTGTACAAGTGAATGAATAGTAGGGCATTTGAGAGAGCTGGATATTGGATCCATAGATGAAGGACTGTTTGACACTGGAACTATTAGGAATGGAGAGGTTAATGGACAAATTGTACATTTGGATGGGATGGATCCATTAGGTGGAAGACTACCTGCACATAGGATCTATTAGGAATGGAGTAGCAGAAGGACTAGTTGAAAATGGGATTTATTAGAGAAAGACTTGTTGTACATATTGGGCTAGCAAGATAGTGACTCTAATAGGGAAGGAGCAGTTAAAGGACTAGTTGGGCATTGGCTCTATTAAAGTAGGACTGGTTGGACACACAGTATTGGTCTAGCTGAACATTGGATCTATAGGGATGGAGTAATTAAATGACTTGTTGGACAATGGAGCTATCAAAGAAGGATTAATTGAAGGACTAGTTGGATACATGTTGATCTATATTGTTAAGGACTACTTGGACAGTCACGGGAGCGGGACATCGGTTCTATTTGGGAAGGAATATAGTCAGCTATTTGATCTAACATGGAAAAAGTAATTGAACGAGTAGTTTTACATTGGCTCTGTAGTGAAGGACTATCTGAAGGGTTGGACGTGATGCTCAACGTGATGCACATGCAGCCACAAGTTGCCCCCTACCATGGTCGGTGTGCGACAGGAAGAGTAGATCCTGGAGGATCTGGATGAGCGTGCACAGCTGTCTGTCCTCCTGCGGGCTCCTGAGCCTGACCAGGAGCTTCCTCAGCCTCTCCTCTAGCTCCTCTTTGTTGTCCATCTCGTCAAACGCGCCCTGGACGGTCAGATCATGGCAGCCTCGAGGACAGGCTCGGAGGGGCCGAGCGGCCGCTGCCGCCTCGCCGGCAAGAGGGAGCGCTCGGGATGCTGCGAGTTACCGCACCGGCGCGCATGACTCAACGAGAGACTGAGTCAACTTTCGCTAGCCTTCCTCTTTTCTGTCTTCGCTGTTTGTTTGTTGTGTGTGTGCGTGTGTTTGTTCTTCTTCTCTCTGACAGACAGTCACAGACACAGCCAGGCGTGTTCTTGCCTCCCTCGATCACATCATATGACTCCACACAGGAACAGGAAACAAACTTCCCACTCGGGGCACGACTCAAAGAAGGATTGCCTCTCCTCTCCGGTCACTTGTCCGTCATTTAAACTCGGTGAGTGACTAGTTTACTGGGAATAATCGGCATCTTTTCTTGGTGTCATTACATAAATGACCGTTTAAAACTGTCATGTGAACTGCCATCTCACTGCCCCCCTCTTCTTCTGCGTACGTCCGTGTCTGGTGACAGCCGCGATATGTAAAGCGTCGGGATTGGCCCATGGCGCTTTACTGCATTGGAAAACGCCTGTATTTTTTATTTTGCCAACGATTATGTAAGTACTAAAGGTGCGATTGATTGACCGTAACTGGTTGTCTAGCTAAATTGATGTTGCCCATTTAATTTGGCGTGTCTAGATTTACACAACGACAAAAATCGGATTATTATATCCATTAGATCAATTGATAGATTTCCGGGTGTGTTAAGTATTTCTCATTTGTTCTGACATTGTTATAAACTGGGTTTCAAGGACTAGAAATAGATCAACAGCACACTAACTGCCTTCCAAATGTATTTAAATAGCACATTGAACATACATTGTAATGTCATTTAAAACACAGCATATAAAACAAAGCAATATAAACACATACACAATACAATAGTAATAAATAAAATACACTCGCAAATATTTTGGCATGGTCAGAAAATGGCAAGGAGAAGTGGCTTTTAGGCAATGATTTTGGAAAAAAAAATGCCAAAGTGGGGGCAAATGTAATGTGGAGGGTTCAGTTGGTTCAAAAAGGCTCCCGTGTTTCAAATTTGACCTGGGAACTACCAGAGTGAAAGGGACACACATATGTTTGTATAATTAACAGTTTTGTAACTTTAAAATGTATTCCAAAATAATGAAACTATTTTGTACTTATGTGAGATATAGGCTGCATTGAAATACAATTTTGAGCACACAAGAGAAAAAAAAAACCTTAAACCACATCTAAAGTCCTAATAAATGAAAACTTTTTGGAACCTCGTTCAAATGACAATATCAATACTGTATCACCGCGACAGTTATGTGATGTTGCCAAACAAGCTTGTCAAGTTTGCTATATGCCCAAAAAAGGCACAAACTGTTGGGAATTTACTTCTTAACTGTGAATGTACATTCTGAACATTTATGGGAAATTCTAGCGTGGGGTGTTTTTACTTTAAATTTCCAATTTGAACTTTATTCCAAAATGATCAGTCTGACGTACTGTCTGGCTCAGTTTGTTGGGTACTATGTTTATTATGGTGATTAGTAGTATTAGTCCTACTAAAATAATTGGATTCATGGTAAACAAAAATGTGTAAGTGTTGCCGTTATTGGCACCTACGACTGATGAAAGAGGAAAAGGAACAATGAATGTAGTAGCAGTGCTGTTTGTTGTCTGCTGTCTGGGAAGCAGGGCCATCTGGGAAAGTGACACATTGTAGTATAGTATTCTCAATAAAAGGTTAGTGCAGGCCTGTTGAAAGTACAAATTATTCTGTGTGCAATTTTGGTGGCGGGATGGGGGTATGTGGATCAAGGCGCCATAGGACTGCCACTGCATGAAATTATTTTCAGTGATTTAGCATTTTTTGCGACTCACTTGTTTTGCATGAATGTATCTTTTCAGAACGAACACTTTATGAATGTATTTATTTATTTTTTTAAAGAAGGATTTTGTTGTGTGCCAAGTTATCTCAAGGTAATGTATATGATTAACAGAAGAAAAAAAACTTGTGATAGAAGCCGGTAATAATTTCTACACAAGAAAGTTCCACTTTTGTATAGTGTACTGTACATTCGACGCATGTAAATGACGTCACGGAGTGGTGGGGGTGAGGAGGGTTGTATGGTGACGTCGCGTAAACATGGCGGTACATCGACTCTGTGAGTAACTCGTAGCATCTCGGCAGTAATAATTTAACAAAGTCGCCTTTTCCCGCCCCTTCCCTTTTCTCTCCCACGCATGACACGACGCTCGAGTGAGTTCTTGCAGAGAAAACAAACCATCTGGGAAATTAGCACGATAGTTGTTCAAATGAGTAAAATTTGTTCGTCTGTATCTTCTCGACAAAGCGGGTTTGACAAAGTAGACTCTTCATAAATAATGTCCGACAAGTGGCAGGTGAAGATTGGACGTCTTTGTTGTACGCCCACGCAGACTTGACAGCTCCCGACTAAGGGAGAGGCAAGGAAAAGTTGCTGTTTTCCGGCTGAGTTTGACCCCTCCTTCCCGCTTCCCATGTGCAACAGGCAGGATGATGAGTACAGTTTGACGCGCTTCAGCAGTAGCGGACTCGTCAACATGGGCATCAAGAATGACACTGCAGTAGAGGACGATGGTGAACGGCGTCTCATTAACTCGCCGTCGTCGGACCCCCTGTCCCGGAACCCCTCTATGCAGCCTTTCGTCTACGTTCTGGTCTTCTTCTCGGCCCTGGGTGGCTTCCTCTTCGGCTATGACACCGGTGTGGTGTCGGGAGCCATGCTGCTCCTCAAGCGGGAGATGAACCTCAACACTATGTGGCAGGAACTGGTGGTCTCTAGTACGGTGGGGGCAGCGGCCATCTCCAGCCTGTGCGGTGGCTTCCTCAACGGGCTGCTGGGGCGCAGGAAGTGCACACTGTTGGCCAGCTTCATCTTCACATTCGGAGGGTTCATCCTGACGTTCGCGCCCAACAAGGAGGTGCTCCTAGTGGGCAGGATCATCATTGGCCTCGGGATTGGTGAGTTTCCATTGGTAATGGTAATTGCTGAATTGTAGGATTTTTCAAAGTTGGAGTCTTTCTATGGCAATTAACAAGATTTTGGGGGGGGAAATATAATTTATGGTTTATTCCCCCAAATTCCCCATTCAAACATCCCATGGATATTGACCAGAAACTGGAAATGTTCTACCTCCCTTGCAATCCAAGGGACTATGGGAGTTGGGGATGCCACCATTTTTTAATGTTTATTTTTACGGTATACAGTGATATGTTGACTTA
>NC_141220.1:14092500-14120000 GCF_054856515.1 Filicampus tigris
TCTGTCTAGGTACTACAGTGCTACCATTCTGCAGATGTCTGGTGTGCGCGACGAGAGGCAGGCCATCTGGCTGTCGGCCGTCACCTCCGGGACCAACTTTGTGTGCACATCCCTCAGCATCTGGCTGGTGGACAGAGTCGGACGCAGGAAGCTGACGCTGGCCAGCCTCACTGGTGAGTTGTCACAATGCACTACTCAACTGAACTTGAACTGAACTCAACTTTGTATTTTTTTCAAAAACATACTGTAGTCCTGTTTTTTTTTCGTTTGTTTTTTTAATTAGAGAACAACAATGCCAATTCTTCCAATTTGTCTGTATTTTCACATGGCCTGTTGCAATATGTTCTGCTGTTACAGATGAGTTAAAAATGTGTGTATGCATGTATATAAGTAACTGGTAACTGGGGGACGTGTTGGGTGGGGCAATTACTCGAGTAATTGATGTAATTATCGATAGGATAATCGATTCGTCAGTGACAACCTTTATATATAATTGGATATATATTCTAATTGGAAGATTCTTTTTTTTTCAAAATACAATTCCCACATGCCAACAAGCTCAAAAGCTCAATTACAGAGGTAATTAAGGTGCTGCGAATATGCAATCAACAAAGGTGATTGATAAAGTTATTAGCGTTGACTAAAAATTATGGCTAAAATGTCAATTCATTCCATATATACTACTCACAAAAAGCTAGGGATATTTGGCTTTAAGGTGAAATTTATGGAAAAGGTAAAAAGTTCACACTACAGTGATATCATACCATGAAAGTAGGACATTTAAGTAAAAGGATGCACTGGTGATTTCCTCATCTCAAACAATTCATTGAAACAAAAGTTAAAGCGGAAGTCAACCCAAGCATATTTTTTTCCAGAATATGATGCCTGTGCCTGGTGGTGTGGTCAGGTACCCTTGCAGGTGACCTAGCACGCAGACTACGCTGATGTGAACGGTTTCGAATGGTCTCACGTGACACTTGTGTGTCTCTCACCTCCCTTAAACGTGCCTCGAGTTGAGTCAAGTCAAGTCAAATTTATCTAAAAAGCCCTTAATCACAGGAAAGTCTCACATATTAACGACATCCCCTGATGTTAACCCCCAGGAGGGCAAGGAAAAAGTAAAAAAGAAAAAAAAAAAAAAACACCTGGGGAAAAATGAGAAACCTTGAGAAGGGACCACAGATGGGGGAATCCCCCTTCCAAGATGATCAGACTGCAATGGATGCCGAGTGGGCAACATTTAGCACGTATTATGATCCTATGCAATATTGGTTAAAATAATGTGAAAGTTAATCAAATGAAGATGGCGTCTGCGGGTCACTGCCCAGCTGGTCAATGTAGAAATCTCCATAGCAGCGCCTCTGAGGATGTGGTCAACCTCCAATCTTTACCGGTCAGTTGCTGTGGGATCGAAACAGCAATCATCATCAGTGGCATTCATCATCCGGTTTCTCACAATATAATGGTCATCAGCATAGGATGTGGCCAAAGGACGTCCACTTCTACATCTTTTTGTGATTATTCCAGTCTCTATATCTGTTCCAACCTACTGATGACACTCTGTGACACTTTAAGCTCAGTGGCCACTTTCATCTGAGAACGTCCTGTTTGAAGCATTACAATGGCAAGGTACTGTTGATCCATTGTTAGGTGCCGTCTTGGTCTCACGATGTCCAAATGCGAACAGTATGAGGAGGACGACTGTTTAAACACCAGCTCTAATTGAACCAGGACATTTATTGGATCGATTAAAAGATCAAACACCTGTTGTGAATTTTGCTGTTAAGACAGCTCCTCGTTAGAGAACAGCAACTTGTGCAAAAAGTACTGAAACATTTAACAGTTGGACATGTGCATTCAAAAGCTTAGAGGAGGTCACAATAAATTCACCTGTAAAGGTTTGAGTTCATTTTAGGCTCGTCCTGAAATTTCACCCATAAGCCAAATTTCCGTTAAGGTTTTGTGAGTAGTGTATGTGCTTTCGAGGTTATTTTAAATGTATTTATTTTATTACTACTGGCCGTACAGAAGAATGAAGGTGGAAGAGTCATTTACTTGACTTTATTACACAATACTTTGTACTAGTAATACTTTTTTTTTTTTTTCCAAATCTTCAACTCAACAAATACACCGTATATAAAAAACTAAAACTAATACTGAAACGAAGAAAACAAACCCGCTCTTAAAACTAATTCAAACTAACTGAATTTAAAAAACAAAATAAAAACTAACTATAATGAACATCCAAAACTATTTTAACCTTGGACGAATGTGTTATGTTAAGTAAGTTGAATGCACCCGGGGGTGGAGGCATGACTACTTTGCATGTCAACAGTTGCTAGCACTAAACTAAAGTTTTTAACCATGCAAACTTGGCACGGTCTGACGAGTTTTCAGTGACAGGTCTAATTTTTCAACACACAAAACATGGTGCTCATGTTGCAGAAGCAAGTAAAGGCTTTTGGTGTGTTGAGTGAAAACATGTTGACACCACATGTCAGAAAATCTTTTAAATGCATTACCCAAGAGCTAACAGGCAGGGAAAGTACTATTTCTTTTTTTTCCAGATATTTAAGTGAAAGTCATTATTTGGGCCCAAGAAAAAAATGTAAAAAAAAAAAAAAAAAAGAAAGAAAGAAAAAAAGCTAATCAAATTGCTCTAAAACATACAAATATGCATTTTATTGCACTCTGAAGTTATAAATGATAATAGCTTCCATGTTTTTTGTATCATATTTAATGCTTGAGGCATTTACACGTTTGTCAAAGACAAAAATGACTATAGAGGGAATCACAACAAAAAATGCCTTTACTTCTGACCGTAAACTAAGTTGCTTTGACAAAGTCAGTGCTAATTTTGGATTATTTATAGTTTACTGCGCAACCAGCTGATGGCTAATGAGACTCAGCCATTTTACTACAATTACTGTATTGCAAAAGGTGTGTACACCAGCAGCAGAAGGCACCTACTGTATCAGACTGCATATGACTTATTAGAAAGAAGTAGGACTGTGCAATATGGCCTCAAAATGAATAGCCACACCCTTACGCGCATGCCATTGTGCAGCAGTGCGGTCTTGCTAAATGTTTGAGGCCCGAAACTGTACACCACCGTCGCAACAACAAAAGGCAAATGCCAATGACATTATGCAATAGAAGTTTGACTTTCGTTTTCCCTCCTGAACCATTTCTTCTGATACCAAACAACCTTTTGTTTTTAGTTTTTACCATATGGTGACACAATAGGTCTTTAGGACATTACTGTTTGTATCAATTATAATACTCTTGGCAATTTCTTTTCTTTTTTTTTTTTTTTGTAGGTACCGCTCTGAGTCTCTCTGTTTTGTCAGTCGGCTTCTTGCTGTCAGCGCAGTACTCTCCCCGTGTTACATTGCGACCGGTCGACTCCCACAATTCCTCCTGCGCACAATACGGGTAAAAACACATCCTCTGCCCCCAATAATATTCTTTTTTTTTCCCCCATCATGTACGTGTGGTCTTCATTAACGTGTCGTTGTTCTCGTCAGCTACTGTGGGGACTGCATGTTGAATCCCGCTTGTGGCTTTTGCTACCATGAGAACAGCAGCGGCGTTTTTGACTCCAGCTGCCTGCCCGTTAATCCAAAGTCCACCGAGCACTCGGCGTGGGGATGGTAGGTAGTGATGATGATGCGAACTTTTGATCAGTACTCTAAAGAGAGGTATTTATTGTTCAATAATGCTCATTTGTTAACTTTACATTACATTTTCATCCATCCGGTTGAAAGTTGTTTGGTGACTTACAGTAAATTGAATTATGTATTTATCATCATGTGTATCTGTTTTTGATTGTGATTTAGTTATTCAAAGGGAAAATGTGTTGAATAGTTTCATTTTTCAATGATCATTCATTTTAAAAACCCACTATTCATTTCGACCACATGCAAAAAAATATGCTCTGTCACATCAACGTAATTATTTTTATATGGAGGGAATACTAGAAGTTATTTGTGATGCCATTAGGCTTGCACCTCTGCTGAAGAAAGTGTTCGTAGTCTTGCGACTCTTGGAGGCACCGTAGTGCATGTGCTTCAAAATGCACGCGCTTCCACGTTAGGTCGTTGCATTCTATTAGTTGACCACTAGACAGCATCAAGTTTTTACTTGATTTAGTGTTTAGATTTTAGTATTTAATATATTTTTTTATTGACTTGTTTAATGTTTTTTTTTCACATTTATTTTGTTTTAATTATTGGCTTGCAGGTATTTTGAGTATTTTAACCGTTTTGGGCATTTTAAATTATTTACCAACACTACTTATTAATAGTGCTGCACGATATTGAAAAAATATGCCATATGGGTTTTGAATATTGCGTTATCGATATTTCAATATGTATTTATTTTTAACATGTTTGTAAAGAAATGACATTTTTATTAGCTAATGAAAGATATGAATGTTTTCAAGATAAGCCGGCTCAATGTATTATTGTATAATTAATTGTAATAACTTAAAATTATATATTTTTTAGTTATTAGTAAGTGGTAATCATGCCTGTTCTCTTATTGGGCTTTTTCAACACTTTAGATTGGTCAATAATGTGTACAAATAACACCCACGCATGTGGACTGACCAATAATATAGATTTTTGAAAAAATATGAAATTCACCCAAATGTGACTTATGAGGTTTTGGCTCGACACCGGCGATATGAAAGTATTAATTTATCGCACGTGTTTGTGATACATATTTCTGCCATATATTGTGCAGCCATAGCGATTAAGTTATTCATTTAATGGTAGCATTTTAAATTATTTTGTGATTTATATGTATATTTAACAGTTTTAACTCATTCACTGCCAGACATTTTCAGACCCTCTTTTACCTTAACGTTTGAAAAAATTTGAGAAGAATATAAATACGTTCCTGGGACTGAATAGCTGGAATGTGAAAAGACAAGTGCATGAGTTAATAACCTTGTTAAATTCAAATGGATTTGACAGGCAGCCAAACTTTTCTACATGAAGAGATAATGTAATGCTTTATTTTTCCCTTTTTTTATTTTTAATTTTTTGCAATGTCAATCACACAGGTGCGCCAACCAGACGGAGACACCAGACGGTCCATTCTGGGCCTACAATTTCTGCCCCACATCCTACTCTTGGATCGTTCTGACGGGCCTCCTCCTTTACCTGACTTCCTTTGCTCCAGGTCTGAAAGAACGCTTTTAAAACAATAGACCTTTTGACAACGACGTCACATGACATGCTTACTGGCGGCAAAAGCTCAAGCATTCTCAAAAGCGAACAACCCATTTTACGTTTGTCCAAAGCAGAGCAATTGAGCTAAAAAAATGTGGATGGCTTAAATGATGATGATGATGATGATGATGAGTTTGAAACTATGTGGAAACTGCGATGTTACGCGAGTTGAAATTTCAAAAAATGAAAAGGAACGCTGGCTTGTATTTGACATTTTAGCAAGTAGGTTGATTCAAAAATATCAATGGCTTGTCCATGAGTGTAAACTAAGTGTGAAATAAGTTGTAAAAGCAACCAAATACTGAACGCGACTTTTTGTGTGTCAGGAATGGGCCCCATGCCTTGGACTATCAACTCTGAGATTTACCCACTGTGGGCCCGCAGCACTGGAAATGCCTGCTCAGCCGGAGTCAACTGGATCTTCAACGTCATCCTCTCGCTCACCTTTCTTCACATCGCGGAGCTCATCACCTATCAAGGTGACTGAAGAGGCTTTCAAACAAGCGTTGCGTTTGAAGTTACCTTTTCAACAAGGGAGCTGGGCATTTTACTAAAAATTGAGCGTCCGTTATTCGTCATCCGTCTGCAGCGTGGGTACCCTTCCGTTGTCCGTCATTCGCCTTTTTCCCCGGGGGGAAAAAATAGTACCCGTCTATAAGCCGGTCCACCTCTAATTTTAAACGCCTCCCTCTCTAGGAATCCAAGCCAGGGTTAGTGTTTCAAGACAGGAATGTTGTTTCAGATTAGGGTGGCTTCAAAACTCGGATTGCAGGTTTTGAATCAGGGTTTCAAATTGTGTTTGGGGTTCAAATTAGAGTCTTAATTCAGGTTTATGGTTTTATTAAATGAGTGTTTCAAGCCTGTATTAGAGTTTAAAGTTTGGATTTCAGGCAAAGTTAGGGTTTTCAAATTCGACTTTGAAGCCAAGGTTGAGGTTTCAAGCCCGGGCTTGGGTTGAAAACAAGGGTTAGGGTTTCGAGCCTAGTTTAGTGTATCAAATCAGGGTTTGAAGCCAGGGTTAAGGTTTCAAAAGACGGATAGAATTTCCAACAGGCGTTGGGGTATCAAATTTGGGATTTCAAGCCCGGTCAAGAGTTTCAATTTGTAGTTTAAAAGTAAGGGTCAGAGGCTGAAGCATGGTATGTTTTTAAATTAGGGTTTGGGGCTTTACATTTTTGTTAGGTTTTCAAATTGGATTTAGGGCGGTGTGTGGAGCTTGGAATTGACCAAATGCGTTCCCCCGTAGGCATCTTCTTCGTGTACATGGGCTTCACCGTGCTGGGCGTGGTCTTCGTGGTGGGGTGCCTGCCCGAGACGCAGGGCCTACAGCTGGAGGACATCGAGAACCTGTTCACTGGCCCCTTCTGCTCCTGCGGCACCTCCTTGAACCTCACCAATCAGAACATCCAGTACATTCGGGTAAAAGGCAACAATTACCTCCCGTCAGACAACGACACCTCTGACTTAGATTAGATCGTGGCAGCGGGATTCTGGCTTTCCTTGCTTGGCTTTTTTGTTTTTGTGAAGACTGTTGCAGCTAGGAGGAAAATCACCTGATGCCCTCTAGTGGTGAAGAGCAAAAATTGAGCAAAATTTGCACCTGTTGATTTTTTTCTTTTTTGTGGCACCTTCCTACTCAGGCAACTCTGTTCAGTCTGTGGCTTCATTTCACCTGGGTACGACTTTCCTCTTAACATTCTGTTTGGATAGATAGATACGCACATGCGTACATACATACATTACATAATTCATGTACAAGGGAAGTTCACTGTTAAAGTTGTCTCGCAAGGCAAAGCAGGCATGCCAAATTGCTATAAATATTAAACATGAAAAATATTACAAATATATAAGTTTTAATTTAAAAGACTAAAATAAAATAAGTGACAGTTTTAGTGTAATATGAAAGTCCAAAATTAAAGTGCATTGTGATTAGTGTGCAAGGTGTTGGCACTACAGACGTGAGGGAATGGGGGAGGAAGGATTTTCTCATTCTGTCAGTGGAGCAAGACAAGTCACAGCAGCCTGTCACGAAAGCTGCTTCTCTGCCTTAACATTGTGCTGTGCAGTCGATACTATGGACTGTACATGTTGTTCAGCATCTTCCTTTCTGCCACAGAAGTCAGGCACCTTTTCTCGCGCACTCAACGAAACAAACGCTGCAGGATCTCTTTGTAGACTTGCTGGTTGATCATCTGTCCCTCATTGAAGGTTTGGGTTTGAAATGTTACCTTTGTGACACCAGTTCTGGAACCTTTCTGACACATATACACTTCTTAAAGAACTACTATGTAGTTAATAGTGCAGTCACCCACTCAGGGCTGTGCAATTAATCGAAATTCAATCACAATTACGATTATTACACTCCACGATTACAAAATTGGCATAATCGTAAAAAACGATTATCAATATAAATTTATATCCAATGCCCTATACTTGTTTACACAAGGAAATCGTACTTGAATTTATAGATTTGCACGTTTTTAAATTTTTTTATAATAGAACATTTTATTACTTTTGTTTGGTCGAAAAGGAACTTACATAATTATCGTGTTTCAAAGAGATGTATTTGTCATTATATTTTTTACGTTTAAACATTTTCTTGTTTTATAACCAAAAAATAAATGATCGTTTTTGACTAATCATGATTTCAATTACCGGTATTACCAAAATAATTGTGATTAATATTTTTTTCACTACCGCCAGCTCACGCATGTTCCCACAGTAAGACTCATGAAGTACATCCCAGTCTGTTGTTCCAAAATAGTCTTTCAGAGCCTTCTCTGCTTCCAGAATGAGCATGTAGTCGTGGGTATTTTCCTCATCCTTGGTTTTTAATGTTGTGGTCTCTTTTTGTCAGTGCAGACAGCGAGATGGTATTGTATGCATCCTTGACATTTGCATAGTCAGTCAATCGTCCAGTTTCCACTGATTTTACAGTCCTCATCCAGGTGAAAAGCAGGTAGTGTCTTGTCCAGAGTGACGTGATTCAAGTCCCCGCCTTAAGGTGCTGTGCTTAAAATTTCAACAAAACATCAAGTGTTTTACAAACACCACAGGATTACGATCATGTGATGATGACTCGTGGTTCTCAGCCTTTAGATAACAAAGCAGGACAGTTGTTGGTTTTAAAGCCACAGGACTATTACTTTATTACTATGACATTTTTAGTGGCAGACTTCACCAACACAGTGAGCGTACTGTAGACTACCATGCCTTATTATTTTAGCCACGTTTCTAAAATAGGGCTGAAGCCAGGGTTAGGGTTTCAGTTATAACCAAACATGACAGTTTTGCTGTTAAGCCACAGAACACTATTACTTTATTACTGAATACTCCATCTATATGACAAGAGTACTGTATGAGCTTGGACCAATGCCTTATTATTTGAACCGCATTTACGAGAGCAGTTTCGTTCAGTGCTGTACGGACCTGGCAATATTTGGCATTTGAGGGGGCTGATTGGCAGGTGGACGGACAGGAAAAAGACAGCAATCAAAGCTGGGCGGAATTTAAGCGTCACCCCAAGAAGTGTCGTACAAAACTGAACCGTACTCCTCAGTGGAAATGGGGCTTTTGTTTTGTTTTGTTTTGAAATACATTCCTGGGTCATATGCTTATGTTTTGGTGCTTGGTGGTGCACTTTACAAAGGCATTCTATTTTACTTTATTGCTTTAATTGTCTCACTAAAAGTGGCTGAAATGTTTTTAGAAAAGTCCGGAATTCAGCCCAGTGGACAACGGGAAGGTGGGCTTGGAAAATGGCATAGCCTATATCACTGTAAGTAAAAAAACAAAACCAAAAAAACAACAAACAAAAGCACAATGTTGTATATAGCGTTGAAGCACCTCGGCAAAGATAGAACCATATTTGATTCCTTCGCTCTGCAGCTTTTCTGAAACGTATCTTGTTTTATTTCCACAGTTGAAATGACCAACTTTGTGTACTGAGCACCTTTTTGCCACACAGCCTTCAACTTTTCATGGGCAGGTAGAAGAGCGCCTTTCGGTTATCTAGTCTGACTCACTAGATGAGACGTTATGTCAGGGTGTGGGCAAACGATTGTGCTTGGGAGCCACATTTCAAATGTCAAAACATTTTCAAATGGGACAGATGCGCTATGTCATTCATAGAGGGGGGGGGGTGTAAAATGTGTGTAGTTTATTCTAAGGATAAAGTTCTTGTTTATTACAGTACATATTAAATGGCTGATATTGATCATGTAGTGGCTCACGTAACTGAGCTCAGTAAAGGTTAATAGGAAAAAATAATAGGGGTGCTGATCTAAGACTTGCACAGTTGTGTATGGTATATTCTGATAGATTTAAGAATGAATTTATTTTTAATTGAATAATATTTATATACATTGCTGCTGTTCAATAAATTGCACCAAATTATTATTGTTACCCACATTTTTGATAAAAAATAAAACATTCGGAAAATATAGGAGTACTTTTCATTGGTCAGCAACAGAATGATTTCATTACATCAAATACCGTCTCACAGTGTAATATGTTGTTGAATTATTCATGTTAAAATTGTTTTTGAAGACGTTCAAGTTGCTTGAAAACCAAGTCTTTTTTAAAAATACATATATGTAGCACTTGCAAAGTTCTTGTTCCTGAAGGGAAATAAAATAATTTAAGCTCCTATGTGTGAATTTTTCATGTTTTTTTTTTTAACACTGCGATGTACAATACCACGTTATTCTTATGGGTTTTACAACACAGTGTGTCAATTCCATCAAAACGGCGTCACACTTCGCAGCCACAAGATGTCGCCAAAGCTCCACGATGTCCCTTTTACCGAATAGAAACCTTTGAAACTCCAACCTTCTGTACTGTACTGTACTGTGTGGGGCTCCGTACATGCTTGTACATGCCTCTGACAGCACTAAGCAACCGCGTGGACAGCTTGTCAGAACAATTTACACGTCAGGGGAGCAAAAGCACACGCGTAAATAAAGAACTTCAAAAATATTATAAACACCTCCTCGGTATGACGTGTTTGCATTTGTCGTGTACGTAATGAAGTGGACGTTTGATTTCGTAATTGCATTCATGTATTTTTATTTCAACCAATGCAGTAGAACCTTTAAGTTATTAAAAAAACTTGTTAAATAAATAAAAATAAATAGTTTGGCTACATAGACCGAATGTGTGTTCCGCTCGTTATGACGACAAGAGAGAGGGCGTGGCTTCGTGACGCATTGCGGTTACCTCCCCTCCCGCCGGCGCTCCTCCACACGGCGCGTGCGTGCGTGCGTGCGTTTGCTTGCACACCATACGTTTGTTTGCGTGCGCGTTCACGCTGGCTATGCTGGTGCTGATAGCTTGGTACTGGTGCTGGTTGTGGCTTGCGCACGCGCGTGGATGCATCAGCGGTGTCGGTGCAGGTAGTAAAAAACAAACAAACAAACAAAAAACGTCTTATTTTTGGCGTTCTTTTCGACATGGCGGCGTCCGACTGGCGGTGACTCTTTCCCCCTTTCCAAATTCGAGAGGATTACGTGAGGAACCATGACGTCAGGCCAGGATGAAAGTTCGGTTCGTGTGGCGTTGAGGTGAGTCAACTTCTATGTATGTGTTTGCGACACCTGTCAAGCTAGCTCGCTAGCACCTGTGCGGTAACGCCGAGTCACCAACCGGCTTGGTACCGGGCCTGACGGCTCTCCAGTGCAGGCCTATAGTTCCAGCTGTGGCCGGTCAGCTGGTGGTGTGGCCGGGGTGCAGGTGCTCGGGGGACGAGTGGGTGGTGGTGTAACGGTCGTGGATGAAGCAGACTGAGTGACTGACTCTTTGTTTGGTGACGTCTTGGTTTCTTTAAACGCACCGAATTCGGGGGCCCACTAGTTAGCTAGCCAGACAGGTGCATTCATAGGCTCGTCAAGTAATGCTAGTTATCGAAGACTGTGACGTAATAGTGTCGCACACCTCAAGTGCCGCCCTTACGTCATCATGACGTTGTTTTACCTATCTATCTATCTATCTATCTATCTATCTATCTATCTATCTATCTATCTATCTATCTATCTATCTATCTATCTATCTATCTATCTATCCATCCTTTTGGCACTTGTTTTTTTCACTATATTTCTTTACCTTGGTCATTATAACTGTCATCTATCATTCTATCATTTGTCGCTATCACTATCGTAATATCTAGCTATCGTTCTATCTACCCTTCTATTGTTCAATCTGTTCTATCCTATCACTCTGTCATTCTATCATTCTAGCCATTGTTCACCCTATTGCTCTATCGTTCCATCTGTTGTTCTTATCAGTCATTCTATCTAGCTATCTATCCATCCATCTACTGCTGTAATTCATTGTCTTCGCAATGTGTTCTGTGAGTTCTGTATAGAGTCAGGTTCATAAATATTGGGACGCCAACACAATTCTCATCTTTTTGGCTGTAAACCTGACTACAATGGATTTGAAATAAAATGAACAAGATGCTATTTAACAGCAGCTTTTCAGCTTTAATTTGAATGAATTTACATCCAAATCAGGTGAATGATATGGAAATTACTACAGTTTGTATATGTGCCCATTTTTATTTAAGGGACCCAAATTAATGAGACAACTGGCTGCTCCACTGTTCCATGGCCAGGTGGGCGTGTAATAATGGCTCCCATTGGAATGAGTTCCCTTGCATTTAGTGATAATGTGACTGCAGACAAAAGCAGCAGGATGAATTAAGAAGTGTTTTGGGCATGTTATTTGCTCATATTCAGCCAAATATTTCAGGACTCGTCCGACAGTGCTTCATATTGCAGACGGACAATGACCTGAAGCACACTGCAAAAGCAACCAAAGAAGTGAAATGTTATGCAATGATTGTTAATATACTATAATTACTCTTGGTCCCTTAGAAAGTGCGAGGCATACAAACTGATAGAACTGATGTGGATGTACAGTAAATACCCTAGAAATAAAGCTGAAAGTCTGTAGTTAAAGCACATATTTCATTTCAAATTATTGTTGTTGATCCATTGTTCTGTCAATCCTACCTGTTCTTCCATTTGTCTATCAATCCATCCATTACAGTCTCCACTTTTCCGCCTTAGCCTGTTTTCTTGCTGCCCTCAGTGTCCTTTTGAATAAAATCTGCTTGGCAACAGTCACACGCTGAGACGTAATTATAGGCGCCCTCTTTGTTGTGCTTTGTTGTTTGTTAGCATGTGTCTGCTTATCAACAGCAGTGGCAGCGTGGTTTCCTCAGTTTCTCTGAAGGCATGACATTGTTGTGAATGTGTAAAAATAGTGAAGCAGCACTTAGTTCAATATTTTTTTACTGCCATTGGAGGCTTCATTTTTACTGTCCTTTGACTTGTGGTCTTTTTTTCCCCCCCAACAAGGATGCAATTAGCAGAGGATGTGTGGGCAGCTTCTCCTCCTCCTTTCATTGTCACATCTTTTTTTTGGTCCTTTTTTTAATTCCTGGAACTTAAATATAGTCAAAAAGAGATGCTTGCTGACCCCTTCTGTTAACTTGCAATTCGAAACAAAATAGTGTCAAGTCAGGCTATGCAAATGCTAAAGTTTGAAAGTTCTTGAAGGGGATGTAAAGTAAGATGAAGACCTATTTTAACATTTGTTTGGGAATTAAGAATCCTAAAATGTTTGGTGCACAGAAAGTTAAGTAACCATTCAGTTTTTTTTTTTAACTTTAACTTGTTTTTTTTTTTACATTTGCTATAAAACATGTTTAAAATAATAAAGGAGACAGTTTGGCACATTCGAGACGATAATCACCTTCACATTTAAAAAAAAAAAATTATTTTTGGCCACTGATTTATTGCACACGTTGCTTCGTGTTTCATTGGTGTTTTGCTCTTTGGTCTGTTGCTGTTCTTCCTTGTGAAAATAAAGGGCATCTGCATTCCAGTATGTTGCGCCCCGCCCATCATTTTACACCTTCGAAACATTGTAACTGTGTCTTGGCACCGTGTAAATTATACAGAGTACAGGCGCCGGAGGACTAGCAATACTAGCTAGCTACAGCTGAAAGAACATCGGGGCCTCTGTTGAGATAAGCGGGGATTAAGAAAAAAAAAAAAAGATGGTTTCCGTGGTGACTGCGACACTCTTTCCATTGCTTGACAACACACACATGAGCACATGAGTCCACTCTGACACACACACGTGCTCATGGCCCAGAAATAATTCGCCGGCGTCGAGCCAAAACCTTGTGCCTCCGAAAGAGTAATTTTACAGGAGACCCCAAAAATGGGAAGTTTGTTCAACCATTTGCATTGCATCGTGAAAGAGAGCAAGCCATTTTCAACACTTCAGATTGGTCAATAAAGTGTAAAAGTAACACCCACACATGTTGACTGACCAACAGTAAAGATTTTGGAAAAAAATATGAAATTCACCAAAATGTGACTTATGAGGTTTTGCCCGACGCCAGTGAAATACTGGATACACATATTGTTGCACTGACACATTTTCTGGCTGTCTACTCTCTCTCTCTGTCTAATAAAAACAAGTACCGTTAATAAAATCAATAACCTCCCTGTAGTCCAACCTCTGATGGTTTGTTGAATTCATTAAAGAGACACTTGGGTGAGCTTAACATTGGCACTTATATAATAGGTTTGCATGTAAAAATGACATCAGTACTAAAATGCCCACCTCAAAAGACTCTCTAGTGATTTAAGGGCTTTATTTGTGATTAGGTTTATGGCAAATTGTCCCGCTCCTTTTTGGGGCGTGGCTTATGTTATGTTTTCGGTCTCAGCTGTCTATGTCACAGGAGGGAGCCGAGCGTGGTAATATTGCTCGCTTTGTCAGTTCTGTTGTCTAAAACGGCGACCCATCGCCTCCAAAATGCAAATGCACATTACTACTTTTGTCCACTTCAACCTGTGAAAGTATAAAAGTGTTCTGCAAAATAGTTTGGATTTATTGGCATAAAATGTGATCTCATCATGATCACCTCCACAAAATCAAAAATACTGTGGCGATCGCTTCTCCACTTAAACAGGCTGAAGCGGACAAGAGCATGAATGCACATGAACCACGACGGTTTATATTTCAGACATTTAGCGACGCTAAACTCATGTCAAATCTCAGGAGGCAGACAGCGACTGGCAGTGGACAAGCAATCAGGCAAGCGTGGATCTTTATCCGCCCCAAAGCGGGGGCCGTGATCAGCAAAGAAGCAGTGTTTTTTTTGTTGTTGTTGTGTTTTTATAGCAAAGAAGCAGTGGGGAAGCAGAACGGTGGGGGGCGCGGCCATTTTCCTCATTAACAAGAGGCGTTATTAATGGAGCCACTTATTTCTTAATTTCTTCCAAATGTATTGATAAAGTAGAAAATGACAACTCTTTCCATTTTCCTGATCTAAAAATATATAAAAAGAACTTGTTAGTGAAAACATGGCCATCCCGGCCCTACCGTCCCTTTAAGCGCTGTATCTAAATATTTTAGTCCACAAAGTTCACATCAATGTCTTGCCAGGGCTTGTTGCTGTTCAAGCTGGGCAGAGCATTGTAATGACATTAAATAGATCCGTAAAGACCTGAAGACTTTGTCAGCTCAGTCTAATGAGTGGAAGGCAAGCTGCTACTTGTCTAAGTGGATACAATGTTGTGAGCTGCAGGCCATTGGATAAGGAAGTTAAGCAGACCTGGAGTCAGATGACGAGGAACAACAGCTGATAGCTTTTGGCGTCGGTCACAGTGATTGATTGGGCATTTAAAAATGTGCACATTTCCTCCCAAAATATTGTTTTCCTACTATTTTGTGGAGGACTCAAGTGATCAAGTCACATGCTAACACTATTAACACTGTAAAGCAAGTGTTAAAAGGCACTGCTAAAACAACAACATAATATCCAGGCTTAACTTTAATGAGGAACGACAAAGCTGTTATGTGAAAGAACCATGGCATCTAAAGTTTTGATGTTCCAACTGAAAAGATGAACCAACATACTTTGACGATACAGTATCACTGATTGTTAACGTGTGTTACACAGGCTATATCCTGTCGTACACAAAAGAACCACTGCCCAAGTATAGTTCAGTTGTATTTATTTTTTCAGTGCAATACATTTGAATCTAATGTTTAACCAGCGTTATGCTTCTCAGTTAAAATCTCTCATAAGGATTCATACTCAATTTCTGAGCTAATTTTAGCTAGCTGATAACAGTCACGTTTATGTCCGTTTAGTTTTAGTAGAACATAAAAAATACTAATTATCCAGATGAGGATGGAGACTTGGCCTGAGGGGGACAGTAGTGCGAACACAGCAGCCTCGACAGGGCCCAAGGCCCCGTGTAGACCCCTCTTTGTTCATATCCACTGAACCAAAGAATTCCCTCAGTAGCTCGGCCGCTAGCTCGCCTTGTTTGTAATTGGCGCCGCCCCCTGCCTGTGTGACTGACTGCTCGGGTTGGCAAAAAAAAAACTGCTACTGTAGTCCTATCAACTTGGGTCAAATGTTCCTTAAAATCCGATGGATTCATCCTTGACACAACTGCTCACAAAATCTCTAAAGATTTGAAGTAATCATGAGGACGGTCAAGAAGGTGTCCCACCAACCTTTGGCCTCAAATACTTTTATGAACTTTGAACAGATAATCCTTAAAATCAATAGAACTACTGTTTAAAAAAAAAAAAAGAACAACAACACTTTTTTTTAAATAAAATGAAATTGTGAATAAGTGATAATGGAATGAACAATCAGAATGGTTCAAAATTTCACATTTTTTCTTAGTTAAAAATATTTTAGTTAAAAACCTTTACTTTATCACTGATAACAAAGCTGATCTGTAGACTTTTTTTTTTCTTTAAAACCTTAGAAACTCAAAATGGATTGTTAGACACTACACTTTTTTATTTTACTTTTTGAATAAAGGCAAATAAACAACAGGATAGTGCACTGTTATTACAAACTTGAAATACAGTACAGGAAATATATTAAAAGGAAAACGTTTCCTTTTTCATTTTTACATGGCTTGAATGAATATCACAAATAAAAAAAAAAAAAATCTATCTATATATCTATATATATATCCTAAGTCCTAACCAAACCGTTGTATTACCTGCAGTAAGTATGAGTATGTTGACTTTTGATTTTATTGATATGCCACTTATTATTACGGCGCTGTGTTGGACCCACACAGGGAATTTCCGCTGATCCCCGATACCCAGTCACTTGTTTTCGGAAAAAAGGTAATGGTGTCCAAGCAAACAGGGTGGGTCAAAAGTCCCTGCGTGTTGCGCTGATAACGGCTTAGGCCGCTTCCTGCAGGTCAAAATTCATGCGTGCAGCAAGGGACAGGAGGGGCTGGTGCGTTAACAAGGACGATCGCGGGGGTGGAATTTGATGGAGATGTCGCTTGAAGGAGGAAAGACCACCATGTTCACAGTCCTGTAGCAGAACTCCAATAGAGCAATTTAGATTTTTACAAATATGACAAACATTTCACCTATCTCAATTACCTTAAGGGGGATATCCTTCTAAATCAATAGGGTTCTTGTTTTTTCCAGTTTAAATTGAGGCAGAGGTGATATGTGTGCGTGTGCCACGCCCCCCACTGGTTTACTGTAATTAAACACTTTCTCATATATTTTACTGTCCTTTAATGTTTTCTTGAATCATATAGTATACTAAAATACAACATAGAATAGATAATACAGCAGCCGTCTTTGATATGAAATTAAGTGTAACAAAAGTGCACCTGTACAGTAGGGCTGCAGCTATCGAATATTTTTAGAATCAGATATTCTACCGATTATCCTTTTGAGTCATTTTTTAAAATTATTTTTATATATATATTTCTACTTCTGTATAATGTTTTGAGATAAAATCTTGACAAGTATTGACATTGCCACATAAAATGTTCTCAAATTAAATGATCTTTATTTAAAAATCAGAATCATCACCATAGGACTATATACTTCATTCAGAAATACTCCCATTATTATTTTTACACTTAGGTTTATATTGCGATAGTGTATACTGTTACTGGTAAATTGTTCATTTTGTACCGTGATATGAATTTTAGGCCATATCCAACCAGCCCCAGCACGCATTAGTTTAGAGAGGAAATGCACACTTCATTGATATAAATATGATGATGAGACATGTGAATCTATTTGAGAGCATCTACGTCCTATTTGTGAACCCCACTGGAGTTACATCCTAGTCCTATTTGTGGTGCGGTGTTCACTTTTAGCCCCGAGGTTGGAACAACTTGGCTGGATGCTGAGCTTGGTTCTTTTTTTTTTTTTTTTTTCTTTTAATGCCCCCTTGCCCCTTTCCCCTCTCTGTTGCCAACTTCCAGTGGACCAGACCATTTAGGATTAGGATTTTTATTCATCCGCTGACAGTCACCATGGCAACAACATCCTCTCTGTCACGCAACCACGCTGCACCAGCATGCTTTGGGTGTGGCATTACTTGGAGTATTTCTTTCAGCATTTCTAGTGCATATTGATATTTGTTTCGTGCACATTGGAGTTTGATTTTGTGCTGTGCACCAGGGTTCGCTTTTTGGGATGCTCAGCAGGGTTCATTTGTATGGCAGACGGAGATTCGCTTATTTGGTATGCTCTTCCTTTTGCCTGTTTGGTGTGCACGAGGGTTTACGTTTTTGGTGCGCACCTTGGTTCACTTCTTTAATGCTCATCAAAGCGTTAACTAGTTAACACTAGAGTTCGCTTTTTCTGCACGTCGCAGAGCTCGCTCGTTTAGTCAAGAGTTCTCTCATTTGGTGCGCACCAGGGTTTACTTGTTTGGTGTGCGTGGGTGTTGGCTTTTTTTGGTGCGCAGTCTGCACACCACCTGAGTTCGCTTATTTAGTGCGCACCAAAGAGTTCCCTCGTTTGTTGGGCACCAGGGTTCACGTTGGTGTACGCGAGAATCCACTCATTTGGTGTGCGCAAGCGTTGGGTTCCTTGTTCGGTGCACAGTCTTGCCTTCTTTAGTGCGCACCAAAAGCACCGGTGTATATACCAAACGTACACTGTGGTGCATCGGGGGGCCATCAAACAAGTTACACCTGATGCGCATCAAACAAGCAAACTGCGCTATACAGTATTCGCTTGTTGTAGAACTCTAGGTGTGCACCAAAATAATTAGACCCCGATGCGCACTCGGTATTCACTTTCTTGGTGTCCACTGTCCACCAGAGTCCATCACTGTGATGCTCACAAAGAAAGTGTGCAAATGAGCTCTGGTGCGCACTATACAAGTGAACTACTGTGCACCTAATAAGTGAACTCTGGTATTCACTTGCTTGATGAGCAATGAGTTGTCACTTTTGAGAGTGTCCTCTTTGTGCATCTTCTCTGTCAAGTCACTCGGTGGCTAATGAGAACCAGACATGTCTCTGCACAGGCACTCTGGTGAACTGCAACCTTAACTCACCCCCCTGAATCTGTATCCCCCAAAATGTTGTATTTATCTAGCAGTGACGCTTTTAGGCGTCCATGTCTGCATCCCCCACAACTTGGTATTCGATAGCACCGCCTCGAATGTTGGAAGATAGCATCCACCGCCAGTTAGTCCAATTGACACCACATTTGAATTTTTCAGGGACATTGCCCACTTCCTGGGGTCTTGCCACACAAATTCTCTTGAACTAGCCAACAGACGTCACATCAATGTTCAGATTCTTGACTGGATTACACAGTTCAGTCTCCTGAAACAAAGAGCCTCCTGTTCTCACTGTAGCGGATTACACATGTTACATATTGTCGCTGCAAACAACTCAAAACAGCCTGGAGGTGTCCCAGCACCTTGTTGCTCCCACAGTGTTGGTGCGCTCGGTGCCAGGGTCCAGTGTCACATTTATGGATGCACAATGGCCCCACTGTGCTGCACCCCCAGACATTGTTTTGGAGGCACAATGAGGCCGTTATCCACACTAGATGCGAAATGCTGCCAGGTGACTTTCAACCCTGTTGAGGACTTCCATATCAGAGGAGGTGTTTCTTTCACATTTAACACAGCGATAAGCAGGATTCGCCATAGATGGTTGGGGGGGGAAAAAAAGGGAAAAAATGATTAAAGTGAGTTTAATGCAGAGAAATTAAAACGGTACATCCAACATATATGCCTGAACCCAACAATGATGAGACAGCACTTTCTCACAACAAATTTTAAAAATTCACACGAAGTTCCAGCAAAATCGGCACATCAGAACAAGCAGCAACAGTAAATCCGGCAGTTATTTGCTTGTGCCTTTACACAGATCATATTCAAGTACCGGTAGATCCAACATTTATTCACCTATGACTTTCTCACTGAACCCAGCAATGATGAGAGTCATTTCTTACAACAAATTTAAGACTTTAAAAGGAGGATCCAGCAAAATCAGCACAGCTGAGTAAGCATCAACAGTAGATCGATTGAAGAACATAGTGAAGGCGATTGTGTGCCTTTTACATGGTTATTTCAAGCCTTTCATGCAGAGATCCAGCAAATGTGGTGCATTGGAGACGGAAGAATAGCTTTGGCTGCCTTTTACGCAGAAGCCAGTGAAGGCAAGATGATTTACACAGGCACTTGAAGACCTTCATCGTGAGATTCAGCAAAATCGGTGCAATAGAGACGTAACATTAGATCTGGCATCCATCTGCGACTTTTATGCAGAGCCCAGCAAAGATAAGATATTGCCACTACTGTGTGCAATAACACAATGATGTCAAGCCTTTCACACAGAAATTCAACACAATCAGTGCATCAGAGCCGTAATGGTAGCATAGTATTTATTGGCCTGTGCCTTTTATTCTGAACCCAACAAAGGCAAGGTATCTCACCCACTGTGTTTTTTTTCACACACAGACTGCAAGCCTTTCACACAAAGATCTAGCAAAATTGGTCCTTCGGACATGTAACAGTAGATTTGGCACTCATTCTCCCATGTTTGTCCCATTATGCACAGAACCCCGCGTTTGTGTGATATGCCACCACTGTGTCCGCTTTCACGCAGATAAATTGGTGTACCAGAGATAAAATAAAAAAATTATAGATTTTATTAACTTAGTTTTATTTGAATTTTTTTCACAGTTTTTTTTTTTTTTTTTTCCCCCCCAGGATCCGTCCTCAACTGGCACGGGAGAAGATCGAAGGATGCCACATCTGCACGTACGTCATGACCGGCGAGCCTCAAGTCATCCTGGGCAAGGACAAATCCTTCACGTACGACTACGTGTTTGACATGGACTCGCAGCAGGACACCATCTACCAAACATGCACCGAGAAGCTGATCGAGGGCTGCTTCGAGGGATACAACGCCACCGTCTTCGCCTACGGACAGGCCAGTCGCAGATTATGTTCCTTACTGCACCATATGCTGTGAATGTCATCGCCATCCCTTTTTGTGCAGAACCAAGAAAAAAGCAGGATCTCGCCACGACTTGGCTAATGATGCCGTAATCTCTTTCACGCAGAAATATTACATTTCAGAAAAGATTTTACGTGTATCCCCCTTTGCCTTTTTCACAGAAATCTGTAAATAGCAAATAGTTGAATTTCAACACAACAGGGCGAGAAAAAGTTAGCGTTGGGTTTTAAACTTCCTCTCACACTTGTCCTCGTATTGGTGGAGAATTTGTGGTTTGACTTGTCCCAATATTTTCCTGTCGGTACCATTTATACAGAACGCCCTTGTGAAAAAATGACAACTTTCACCTGCAGTGTAAATGGGGCTTAAGATTGAAGCCTTTTTCACAGAGATCCCGCAAAATTGGCATGACACACTCGACCTCATCGGACAGCGACTGTTGCTTTCCACACAACGGGGCGGACGTTAAAACTTCAAATCCTTGTCCTCGTGTCGCAGAATACCCTTACACCCTGGTATCATTCTACCTCTGCTATGGCTCTGACACTACTCCAGAAGGTGGACTTGGTACCCCCATTCCAAGTCAATGTCATTTATTTAAAACAGTATAAAAAAGGTAAAGAAAAAAAACGCTTACATGCAGTGTAAAAGGGGCATAAGACTAAATACACACAAATCCCACAAAATTAGCATGATAAAATATCAAATAAATTACAATAGTAAATTACACATAATTTAGTAGCATGTCAGGCACTGCCTTGACTATTCCAGTTCTAACTTTGCGACATGTTGACCCAGTTTTCTGTCCCGGCATGCGCAGACTGGTTCCGGTAAGACGTACACCATGGGGACGGGCTTCGACGTCAACATTGCCGACGACGAGCTGGGCATCATCCCCCGCGCCGTTCACCACCTCTTCCGTGGCATCGAACGGCGCCGGCAGGCTGCGCAGGAACAGGGACGCCCCGCGCCAGAGTTTAAAATCAACGCTCAGTTCCTGGAGGTAACCATCGCGACGGCAGCTGTCATTATCAGCAGGGGGGCTAAGGAGGGAGTTTAGGAGGTGGCGATGGAGGAGTTAACAAGGAGCCGCATTGGGAGGCACTTGTGCGGCTCCGTCACACTTTGACAGCGCTCGCATACCAAAAAAGGCGAGCCGCAACCCGAGATGTGTTGAAACGTGGATGACCACAAATCAAACCGGGCAGTAGAATCCATACTATTGTCCCTTTTTTATTGTAACATAGAAGGGAAATCATGGTCCCAAAATGTATTTGTGTCGTTCTTTTTTTTTTTTTTTTTTTTTTTCTCCCAAACAACAAAAAAAAGACTTTCCTATGAGTTTGGTGTTTGTTTGTTTGTTTTTTTTTTATTCTATGAAAACATTTAATTCATTAAAAAGTTTTTAAATTTGATCTTGTTGCCTATAGGTGCCACAAGATGTCACTAGATTTTTATATTTGTAAGGGTCTTGGGGCATTTTCATTTAAGAGCACCAAAACTAAAATAATAATATTTGGGGTGTGAAAACGAAATAGGTTCACAAAAAATGCTTTAAAAAAATAATGAATTATAATCATTTAATAATGAATTAATTCATATTTATGTTTTTTTTTTTTTTTTTTATGTTAATGTATTTATTCAAAGGCATTTCTATTTTTTTTCATTACCGGTCATTTCTTTTGGGTGAAAACGAAACGAAAAATGCTTTAGAAAAATAATGAATTATTAACATTTAATAATGTATTAATTCATATGTATTTTTTTAGGTTAATGTATTTATTTAAGGCGGTTGGGGCACATTAAGTCAAATTTCTAGTTGGAATTGAAACCACTTAGGCGAGGTTCACACCGCAGGTCTTAATTCTCAATTCAGATTTTTTGAAAAAATCCGTTTTTTGGGGTTTTTTTTTTGTGTAAGCGTTCATATTATATTATAAATGCGACCTCGGTCTATCTCGTGTTGTGAACACGTCTCCAAAGTGACCCGCATGCGCACATGAAGAGACGACGTCACTCACGACGTAGTGTTTACGGAAGTAAATGTGGTCCAGGCACTTCTACAGTGTAGTGATTCGGTAGGAGGTAGATATATAGTATTTGCGGGTAATTATGAGGCAAGGCTATTCTGTCTCATTTCACGGAGACGTCACCAAAGCACTTACAGCACTTTACCTCCGCCCACTCTGAGCGCATTTTGGGCTAAGGATGACGTCAATGTCGGATATATGCGACCTAGCAGTTCAGACTGCGGTCGCAGTACAAAAAATCGGATATTTATCCGATTTAGGACCATATATGAGCATGAGGTGGCATTTGAAAAAATTCGACTGTCTTAAAAAAATCAGCTACAGGTCGCATATGGGCAAAAAAATCCGATCTTGGTCGCGTTTGCCTGTGGTGTGAACCTAGCCTTAGTTCCTTTCCATACTTGGGTCCTTGAGAGTTTTTTACTATAGACATGTCACCTAATTTCATGTCAATCTGTAAAATTGATGTCAGTTTTTTTTCCCCTTGTCCATGTCAAATCTCCAAAATGATTATCAAACTTTTACACTGTACTCCAAATTAGATGGCGCGTAGCCAGAAAATCAATCCAATTTAATGTAACCCAACTTGGGTGAAGAAAATCTCTAAATATGTGCCCAATAATGGCTGCTTCAAACCAAAATGACTCTTGTTCATTTCAAGGCATGGGTCCTTGATACTTTTTGTATGTATTCTATTGTGATAATCATGCCTATCTACCTAACAACAATTTTGCATTGTGTTTTGTGTCTTGGCACAGCTTTACAACGAGGAAGTTCTGGATCTGTTTGACTCAGTGCGGGACGGGAAGCAGAAATCTCACATCAGGATCCATGAGGATGCCAACGGTGGGATCTACACTGTGGGTGTGACCACGCGCACTGTGTCCTCCGAGGCCGAGGTATGACGTCCAAGTAGGAATATCTGCAGTCCAATGACGTCACTAATATTTGTCACTGGTAATTCAGATGATGCAGTGCCTGAAGCTGGGCGCTCTGTCTCGCACCACTGCCAGCACACAGATGAACGTTCAGAGCTCCCGGTCGCACGCCATATTCACCATCCACCTGTGCCAAGTCAGAGTCTGTGCCTCGCCCGACAATGTGAGCCACATGCCACCATACGCAAACCTTATTCTTTGTCATGATGTAATATGCTCTTTTTTTACAGTGTAGTTTATTTAAAGTCAAACATTTTTAATTTCAAAACATACATTAATTAACTTTTTAAAACTATTTATCCATTTTAATATAAAAATGCAGATGCGCTTTGAGTAAATAACTAATATAAATGTATGAATATGTAACTAAATTTATACAAAGTGGAAATGAACTCAGTAAATGTAAATATTTTCAATTGTAAAGGCACTTACTTTTTATATTTGATGGTACCACCTGCCAAGTCTTTCTTCTTGGTCGTTGTAGCAGGAAGACGGCGATGACATTGACAATCGGGTCTCCAATGGCAACGGAGTCATGGACGAGTACGAGACGCTGAGTGCCAAATTTCACTTTGTGGACCTAGCCGGCTCCGAGAGACTCAAGAGGACAGGCGCCACGGGAGATCGGGCCAAGGAGGGCATCTCCATCAACTGTGGACTGGTGAGTGAGAATAGTGTTGCACTGACATCTGGTGGACACCATGGATACATTAACCTTGCCTTTAATAAATTACAATATTGTGAAAATCTTCATTTATTTCAGTTGTTTAATTTAAAAAGTTAAATTGGTATTACAGTTAAGCCCCATTTACTACAGGGGACACGCTCTACGCAATCAGTGAAAACTTGCCGTATGGAAAATCATCTAGAAAATAGATAGTTTTTCTCCCACATGCTCTTAAAACATTTAGACTAATTAGAACACACTTTTTAATCGCATTGGAAATGTTTCTTAACTGAAAACTAATTAGAAGCATTAAATGTATAAAAAGTACTGTAGGTTTTCTGTGTACAGTGCATGTGTCTTTAAGAGGAGGGGCCATTGTGTATTTTAAAACATTATTTTATTATTATTGTTCTCCCAGCATTCAGTAAACAGCTTAAAAGTGCGTTGGCAATTGTGGCTGTCCTTTCCTACATGCAAGGACAGAACAGTAAATATATTGTAAAAACACATAAAAGAATATTGTTTTGAATATTGTTATCCCAAAGTGCGATAGCAGGAATGCGAACAGTGAACCGTGATCTAGCAGAACACTGCAGAAGTACTGTACCTTTAACTCATTCACTGCCATTGACGAATTTACTTGTCTTTTCACAGTCCAGCCATTCAATCCCAGGAACGATATATTTTTTTCAATCGTTACGGTAAGAGAGGGTCTGAAAATGTCTGGCAGTAAATGAGTTAATTAAGAGATTGCCTAATTGTTCTATCCAGCCACTGGTATTCCATTTGGAATGATTTACCTACTGTGGTCTGCAACAACGCAGACAAAGAATATTCAGCAACGCATCAACACCATGCATCTAACATGTACAAAATCTTGGACCCATGCTACATTAATGACTGTATTCAGTAAAAAAAACAAAACAAACACTTTCACATGAAGCTTATGAATAGTATTGGCCAGCATACTAGACAGTCTTGGGTTTATTTGTTGATTATTTAATTCATTCATTTTCTGTTATGTAAAGCTGGCTCTGGGGAATGTTATCAGCGCTTTGGGCGACCGCAGCAAGCGGTCCTCGCACGTGCCTTACAGAGATTCCAAATTGACCCGACTTCTGCAGGACTCCTTGGGAGGAAACAGGTCAGTAGAGATACACTGCTCTTTGCTTTTCACCATAAAACCACACTGTCGAGGTATCCTTATGTGTCTTAGCCAAACAGTGATGATCGCATGCATCAGCCCTTCCGATCGCGACTTCATGGAGACGCTAAACACACTCAAGTACGCCAACCGCGCCCGCAACATCAAGAACAAGGTGGTGGTGAACCAGGACAAAGCCAGCCAGCAGATCAGCGCGCTCAGGACTGAGATCGCCAGGCTGCAGATGGAACTCATGGAGTACAAGACGGTGTGTGTGTGTCTGTGTGTGTGTGTTGGATAGATGTTTCAAAAGGGACATACTGTGGATATTATAAGTCAACCCATTTTTCCATATTTTTTTGAGAGTGCAAGTAAAGAAAAGCTGAAATAATGTGGTTGCACAAGTGAATACACCTGTGCATAACTGGGATGTGTCTGTGTTCAAAATAAATCAATCACATTCAAACTCTTGTTAAATGGGAGTCCATGAAAAGTTGGTTGTTTAATTTCACTCTTGATGGGTGGGCAGAAACTCCATAGTCCCTGCTATTTCTGTGAAAAGTATAAAAAAATGCATTTTACATAACCTTTCCCCTTTAAAAGACAAAAAGGTACTGATTGCTGTCCTCCCCTACGCAGGGTAAACGCTTGGCAGGCGAGGATGGTGTGGAGAGCTTCAGCGACATGTTCCACGAGAACGCCATGCTACATACGGAGAACGGCAACCTGCGTGTGCGGGTGAAAGCCATGCAGGAGACTATCGATGCCCAGCGGGCACGACTCATGCAGCTGGTCAGCGACCAGGCCAACCAGGCCCTCGCCAGGGCGGGTAGGCATCTCCAAACACCACAACAAGATAATGGAAAAAAAACGATCACATTCAGATGTTTCTGGGAACAAACACTGTGCAGCTCAGCCTCTGGCTAACGTACGTCGCGATTTTGCTTTTCTCGGTACAGTAAACCTTTTCTCAGCAGGGGATTTGGGCTGAGCCTTGCTGCTAATAGCAAAAATCAGTGAATAAAAAAAAACTATATATATATATAAAAAAAAAGATATCTTCACTTCAGTCAAAAATGACATCATAACTGCTCAGGGCTCAGGTAACAACCAATCACGGCTCATCTTCAGAAAACAGGTCAGCCGTGATTGGTCCTTACCTGAGCCTTGAACATAGTTATTGGTGCAGATGGTCAACCTACTCAAAGGAAAGTCAATTTTATAGCTTCTCTAGTGCTAACGATGATTGCACAAGGGTCTTCTAATATACTTGAACCTTCTGGCGCAATGGACAAACACCTTGTACCTTTAGAACACTGGCGTGATAGTTGCTGGAAATGGGCCTTTATACACTCATGTAGATATAGTACCAAAAAACAGACATTTGCAGCTAGAATTGTCTTGTACCACGTGAATAATGTATAAAGTGTATTCCTGCTTAAAGTTATCTTCATTGAAAAAAAATGCTTTTTTCTTTAAAAAATAAGGACATTTCTTGGTGACCCCAAACTTTTGAACGGTGGTGTATATCTTCACCATATATCACGAGCTCCTGCGATCGTTTGCGTCCACCATTACTGCTTGAAAAAATTCCATGACATCCTCCGAGGGATCACGACACCACGTGTATACATTTAATCGGCTAAGTCACCGAGGATTGGATTTAAAAAAAAAAATTAAAAAAAAGAAAATGACGTAGACACTCTCCCAGCTGTAGAGGGAGAAAGATACAAAAGCACTCCCGGCTCTCGTGGTAGAAACAGGGTTATGCGCTCCCGGCCTAAATGGGTTTAAAAAAAAATAATAAAATGAAATAAAATTAAGAAGAAGAAGCAATTTTACATTAAGAATTTAGTTCCCTTACCATACCGAATGTGAAGCAGACTATGACCCTATCACCAAGGTATGGACCAAACAGTCATTTTTAATAATAACATGTTTAAAACTATACCATTAAATATTCACTGATTTTCTTTCTTGTTCAGGTGAAGCAGGCACAGAGGAAATTGGCAACATGATTCAGAGTTACATCAAAGAAATTGAAGACCTCAGGTAAACACAGGAGGGGCCGCACAGCTTGAGGTTAAAACTGTTTAGATTAAAATGTTGTACTTTGAGTACACACAGTAGTGTGTTTGCACGTGCTACATGTGCAGTTTTTTTTAAATTTAGAACATGCAGA